>NC_086452.1:152166691-152444191 GCF_028390025.1 Pseudophryne corroboree | reverse complement strand
AGTTAACAGCATGATAATAGAGGAGCCTCTAGAAAAGATGGCTCACTACAACAATAACCCGAATTTTTTGGTAACAATAATTATGTACCAGTATTGCAGACAATCCGCACTTGGGATGGGCGCCCAGCATCCACTACGGACTACGAGAAATAGAATTATCGGTAAGTAAATTCTTATTTTCTCTGACGTCCTAGTGGATGCTGGGGACTCCGTAAGGACCATGGGGATTATACCAAAGCTCCCAAACGGGCGGGAGAGTGCGGATGACTCTGCAGCACCGAATGAGAGAACTCCAGGTCCTCTTTAGCCAGGGTATCAAATTTGTAGAATTTTACAAACGTATTTGCTCCTGACCAAGTAACTGCTCGGCAAAGTTGTAAAGCCGAGACCCCTCGGGCAGCTGCCCAAGATGAGCCCACCTTCCTTGTGGAGTGGGCATTTTAAGATTTTTGGCTGTGGCAGGCCTGCCACAGAATGTGCAAGCTGAATTGTACTACAAATCCAACGAGCAATCGTCTGCTTAGAAGCAGGAGCACCCAGTTTGTTGGGTGCATACAGGATAAACAGCGAGTCAGATTTTCTGACTCCAGCCGTCCTGGAAACATGTATTTTCAGGGTCCTGACCACGTCAAGCAACTTGGAACCCTCCAAGTCCTTAGTAGCTGCAGGCACCACAATAGGTTGGTTCATGTGAAATGCAGAAAACACCTTAGGTAGAAAATTTGAGGACGAGTCCTCAATTCTGCCCTTTCAGAATGAAATATTAAGTAAGGGCTTTTATATGATAAAGCCGCCAATTCTGACACACGCCTGGCTGAAACCAGGGCTAACTCGTCACTTCCATGTGAGATATTTTAAGTATACAGTGGTGAGTGGTTCAAACCAATGTGACTTTAGGAAACTCAACACAACATTGAGATCCCCAAGGTGCCACTGGAGGCACAAAAGGAGACTGTATATGCAGCACCCCTTTTACAAATGTCTGAACTTCAGGCACTGAAGCCAGTTCTTTTTGGAAGAAAATCGACAGGGCCGAAATTTGAACCTTAATGGACCCTAATTTTAGGCCCATAGACAGTCCTGTTTGCAGGAAATGGAGGAAACGACCCAGTTGAAATTCCTCTGTAGGGGCCTTCTTGGCCTCACCCCACGCAACATATTTTCGCCAAATGCGGTGATAATGTTTTGCGGTTACGTCTTTCCTGGCCTTGACCAGGGTAGGGATCTTCAGGATCCGGCATTCAACCGCCATGCCGTCAAACGCAGCCGCGGTAAGTCTTGGAACAGACAAGGCCCTTGCTGGAGCAGGTCCTTTCTTAGAGGTAGAGGCCACGGTTCGTCCGTGAGCATCTCTTGAAGTTCCGGATACCAAGTCCTTCTTGGCCAATCCGGAACCACGAGTATAGTTCTTACTCCTCTCCTTCTTATGATTCTCAGTACTTTTGGTATGAGGGGCAGAGGAGGGAACACATGCACTGACTGGTACACCCACGGTGTTACCAGAGCGTCCACCGTTATTGCCTGAGGGTCCCTTGACCTGGCGCAATATCTGTCCAGTTTTTTGTTTAGACGGGACGCCATTATGTCCACCTTTTGTTTTTTCCAACGGTTTTACAATCAGGTGGAAGACTTCTGGGTGAAGTCCCCACTCTCCCGGGTGAAGGTCGTGTCTGCTGAGGAAGTCTGCTTCCCAGTTGTCCACTCCCGGAATGAACACTGCTGACAGTGCTATCACATGATTTTCCGCCCAGCTAAAATCCTTGCAGCTTCTGCCATTGCCCTCCTGCTTCTCGTGCCGCCCTGTCTGTTTACGTGGGCGACTGACGTGATGTTGTCCGATTGGATCAATACCGCCTGACCCTGAAGCAGGGGTTTCGCTTGACTTAGGGCATTGTAAATGGCCCTTAGTTCCAGAATGTTTATATGAAGAGATGTCTCCAGGCTTGACCATAAGCCCTGGAAATTCCTTCCCTGTGTGACTGCTCCCCAGCCTCGCAGGCTGGCATCCGTGGCCACCAGGACCCAGTCCCGAATGCCGAATCTGCGGCCCTCTAGAAGATGAGCACTCTGCAACCACCACAGGAGGGATACCCTTGTCCCTGGTGACAGGGTTATCCGCTGAAGCATCTGAAGATGCGACCCGGACCATTTGTCCAGAAGGTTCCACTGTGCGTGGAATCTGCCGAATGGGATTGCTTCGTAGGAAGCCACCATTTTTACCCAGAACCCTTGTGCATTGATGCACTGAGACTTGGTTCGGTTTTAGGAGGTTCCTGACTAGCTCGGATAACTCCCTGGCTTTCTCCTCCGGGAGAAGCACCTTCTTTCTGGACTATGTCCAGAATCATCCCTAGGAACAGAAGACAAGTCGTCGGAATCAGCTGCGATTTCGGAATATTGAAAATCCAAATCGTGCTGCCGCAACACTACCTGGTATATAGTGCTACACCGATCTCCAACTGTTCCTGGATCTTACCCTTATCAGGGAATCGTCCAAGTAAAGGATAACTAAAATTCCCTTCCTTCGAAGGAATATCATCATTTCGGTCATTACTTCAGTAAAGACCCGGGGTGCCGTGGACCATCCCTACGGCAGCGTCCGAACTGATACAGTTCTGTACCATAACCTGAAATACCCTTGGTGAGAAGGGTAAATTTTGACATGAAGGTAAGCATCCTTGATGTCCCGAGACATCATGTAGTCCCCTTCTTCCAGGTTTGCAATCACTGCTCTGAGTGACTCAATTTTGAATTTGAACCTCTGTATGCAAGTGTTCAAAGATTTTAGATTTTAAATCGGTCTCACCGAGCCGTCTGGCTTCGGTACCACAATAGTGTGGAATAATACCCCGTTCCCTGTTGCAGGAGGGGTACCTTGATTATCACCTGCTGGGAATACAGCTTGTGAATGGCTTCCAAAACTGCCTCCCTGTCAGCGGGAGACGTCGGTAAAACAGACTTTTGGAAACGGCGAGGGGAATACGTCTCGAATTCCAATTTGTACCCCTGAAATATTATCTGAAGGATTCAGGGGTCTACTTGCGAGTGAGCCCACTGCGCACTGAAATTCATTGAGAACGGGACCCCACCGTGCCTGAACTTGTAAAGCCCTAGCGTCATACTGAGGGCTTGGCAGAGGCGGAAAAGGGTTTCTGTTCCTTGGAACTGGCTGATCTCTGCAGCCATTTTCCTCTCCCTCTGTCACGAGCAGAAAAGAGGAACCCTTTTGTCCGCTTGCCAACCAGGACTGCGCCTGATAATACGGCGTCTTATTTTGAGAGGCGACCTGGGGTACATCCCCTCTTTTAAGGCAATACTTCCAAATGCCGTTTGGAATCCGCATCACCTGACCACTTTACTGGAATAATTGGACAACGCACTTATACTTGATGCCAGTCGGCAAATATTCCGCTGTGCATCATGCATATATAGAAATGCATCTTTTAATTGCTCTATAGGCAATAATATACTGTCCTTATCTAGGATATCATATTTCCAGTCAGGGAATCCGACCACGCCAACCCAGCACTGCACATCCAGGCTGAGGCGATTGCTGGTCGCAGTATAACACCAGTATGTGTGTAAATACATTTTAGGATACGCTCCTGCTTTCTATCAGCAGGATCCTTAAGGGCGGCCATCTCAGGAGAGGGTAGAGCCCTTGTTTTTACAAGCGTGTGAGCGCTTTATCCACCCTAGGGGGTGTTTCCCAATGCACCCTAACCTCTGGCGGGAAAAGGTATACTGCCAATAACTTTTTAGAAATTATCAATTGTTATCGGGGGGAAACCCACGCATCATCACACACCTCATTTTATTTCTCAGATTCAGGAAAACTACAGGAAGTTTTTCCTCACCAAACATAATACCCCTTTTTTTTGGTGGTATTCATATTATCAGAAAAGTGTAAACTTTTTCCATTGCCTCAATCATGCAATGTGTGGCCCTATTGGAAATCACGGTTGTCTCTTCACCGTCGACACAGGAGTCAGTACCCTTGTCGGCGTCTGTATCTGAGGTAACGGGCGCTTTAGGGCCCCTGTATGAGACGTCTGGACATGCACAAGCTGAGTAGCCGGCTGTCTCATGTCAACCACTGTCTTTTATACAAAGCTGACACTGTCACGCAATTTCAACAGTACATCCACTCAGGTGTCGACCCCCTAGGGGGTGACAACACTATTTCAGACACTCTACTCCGTCTCCTCATCATTTTTCTCCTCATACATGTCGACACCAACGTACCGACACACAGCACACACACAGGGAATGCTCTGATAGAGGACAGGACCCCACTAGCCCTTTGGGGAGACAGAGGGAGAGTTTGCCAGCACACACCAGAGCGCTATATATATATATATACAGGGATAACCTTATATAAGTGTTTTTCCCTTTATAGCTGCTGTATTGTTATATACTGCGCCTAATTTGTGCCCCCCTCTCTTTTTTAACCCCTTTCTGTAGTGTAGTGACTGCAGGGGAGAGCCAGGGAGCTTCCCTCCAACTGAGCTGTGAGGGAAAATGGCGCCAGTGTGCTGAGGAGATAGGCTCCGCCCCTTTCTCGGCGTCCTTATCATCCTTTTTCTGTATGGTTTGGCAGGGGTTAAATGCATCCATATAGCCCAGGAGCTATATGTGATGCATTTATTTTAGCCATATAAGGTTTTTTATCGATTTATTGCGTCTCAGGGCGCTGCCCCCCCCCCAGCGCCCTGCACCCTCAGTGACCGGAGTGTGAAGTGTGCTGAGAGCAATGGCGCACAGCTGCGGTGCTGTGCGCTACCTTATCTGAAGACAGGATCGTCTTCTGCCGCCGATTTTTCCGGACCTCTTCGCTCTTCTGGCTCTGTAAGGGGGACGGCGGCGCGGCTCCGGTGACCCATCCAGGCTGAACCTGTGATCGTCCCTCTGGAGCTAATGTCCAGTAGCCTAAGAAGCCCAATCCACTCTGCACGCAGGTGAGTTCGCTTCTTCTCCCCTTAGTCCCTCGATGCAGTGAGCCTGTTGCCAGCAGGTCTCACTGAAAATATAAACCTAAACTAAAACTTTCACAAAGAGCTCAGGAGAGCCCCTAGTGTGCACCCTTCTCGTCGGGCACAGAAATCTAACTGAGGCTTGGAGGAGGGTCATAGGGGGAGGAGCCAGTGCACACCAGGTGATCCTAAAGCTTTCTTTAGATGTGCCCAGTCTCCTGCGGAGCCGCTATTCCCCATGGTCCTTACGGAGTCCCCAGCATCCACTAGGACGTCAGAGAAATATATATAATTGGAGATCCGCACTCACATCAAAAGATACATAAATACATATTCAGGGTGCACCCAGTGAAACTGACAAAGTCAGCCACAAATATAAAACAGGGGTTCCACATAGGTGGAAGGGGCACTCACAATGAAATAATACATACAATTAAATTGCATAAAACATTCATAGTTTAATAGTCAGTTGCACCAACTCGCCCTTGATCGACGTTTCGACCCCATGACTGGGTCTTTTTCAAGATAGGCAGGTTCGGTTAACAATCAGGTAACTGTTAAAGGTATATACATAGTAACATCAGTGGAGATCTAGAAAAGAGAAAGAACATAAGACCACTCTTAATGCCTCCCAGGCCCCATTGTTGCGCATTAATCATATACTAAAATGCACACGGCACACTTCACAGTGCATTTATCGGATGAACCTTATGCCCAGTGGATAATATCCTGCTACAGTGACCATCACCGTGACTCCAAATACCAAAACAAGAAAAGGCTTACATTGAAACATCACTTAGGGGAAATGCCCTGACAACATCTATCCACTCAGCTGGTATGCAGCTCAAATGCCTAAAAAACCAACATATGCAAGATATCAGCAAGTAAATAAACAAACCCAGTGTTAGTTAGCTCAAAAGACACTTCGGTATATACAGATACGTACTCCAGCAATTATACCATCACAAGTAAATGCATATAGGCTTCTAATAATGTAGTCCACGTAAAAATCATCCTATAAACACCCGAAGAAGGGCGCGAAGGCGACAACGATAGATTTTGTATTTAATTTGTCAGACTATCGATTAATTGACTCTGAAATAGCACTTTTATCGAAAGGCCTGACATTTGTTCCGACAACTAAGCACAACAAATTTCAAAACACCGTTGAACTGTACAGATTTAGTCGTAATCTTAGGTTAAAAGAATTTTTTGGTGTCAAAACAGCGGACACCAATACATCAAAGTTCAAACAAAAGTCACAATTTGATCCCATGTCCGCAAATGCTAGTATTAAAACATTTACACGCATTGTCCAGAAGGACATCAATGAGTGCCAGGTACCTAAAATGTATGACAATTTATCCACTGATGAACGTAATGCATTGAAAAATTTACGAGATAATCCCTTTATAGTTATCCGCCCTGCGGATAAGGGAGGAGCAGTGGTGGTCCAGAACTGGACTGACTATGACAGGGAAATTCTGTCACAGTTATCGGATTCTAACACATATCTCAAACTAGATGTTAACCCGGTGAAAGAGATTAAATCTCAGGTTGACGGGTCTCTGACACGTGGATTTGAAAGTGGTTGGTTGGATCAGGAATTATACGCCTACCTTACGGTTGACTATCCGAAATGTCCCATTATCTACACCCTACCAAAGGTGCATAAAACCCTTGACAAACCGCCGGGGAGGCCGATCATAGCGGCAGAAGGGTCTGTGCTTCAGCCTTTAGCTATTTATATTGATAGTATACTCCAACCTTTAGTATTGGACAACAGCAGTCACATTCGGGACTCTAACGACTTTCTTGAACTTATCCGGAATATTACTCTGTTAGACGAACCAATAGTATTGGCCACTATGGACGTATGTTCTTTATATACAATTATTCCGCATGACCAGGGTCTTGAGGCGGTGGCAACAGCCTTACAGAAGTCGGTTAATCTTAAACAACCTATTGAGTATATTTTGGAGTTGGTTAAACTGGTCTTAAGTTTAAATCATTTTTCCTATAAGGATTTATTCTTTATGCAGAAATCAGGGACGGCCATGGGCTCAAATCTGGCCCCGTCCTATGCTAATTTATATATGGCACAATATGAGGAAACCAATATTTATCCGAAGTACGGTAAATTCATACGTCTATATAAACGATTCATTGACGATGTATTTATACTATGGGCAGGTTCTGAGCAGAGTTTTGTCAATATGGTGGAGGATTTGAATCAGTTGGCATCTCCGGTCAGGTTCACATATACTGTATCGACCAATGAGATTTGTTTTCTTGACATTAGGGTGATAATTAAAGAGAGGAGATTGATAACTACCCTCTTTCGGAAGGCCACTGACCGTAACACCACACTTTTGGCCAATAGCCATCACCCTCCATCGTTAAAAGACAACTTGCCGGTATCCCAATACCTCAGGGTTATGCGTATAAACTCTGAGACAGAAGCAATGGACACACAAATCACCGAGATGACGGCTAGATTTATTGAACGTGGCTATAAACGCAGGATCCTTAAGGGATGCTTGAGGAAAGCCACTAGGATATTTAAGGGAGAAGTTAGGGCTAGAAGAGCTAACACCGGCAGGATGACATTCTCTACCACATTTAATGGGATGTCTGGTTGTATTCGGAAATCGATCAACAAGCATTGGCCTATTGTGACCTCGGACACTACACTACCATTCACTAATATGCCGACACCGATGATGGCGTTTGGTAGGGGACCTAATTTAAAGCAGCTTTTGATGCGCCCTACGGTGTTCCCAGAAGAGACTCCTGATAAGACCTCTATTATGAGACAAAAACCTGGATGTTTCTCCTGTGGGGGTTGTGTGACTTGCAGGTCTATGGTGACGGGCCCAACTGTGATGCATCCCCAGACTGGGAAGAAAATACGAATCACATACCACTTACACTGTCGTTTAGACTATGTTATCTATATACTTATCTGTCCCTGTGGTTTATATTATGTGGGGCTCACCACTAGGCCTTTTAGAGATCGAATGGCCAATCACCGCACTTCCATACGTGCAGATTTGAAACCGGAAGTACTGATAAACCAGTAGCCCGACACTTTTTCGAAAATAAACATCAGGTGTCTAGCATGAGATGCAAACTGATAGATTGGGTCCCACCCATACAGGGTGGTGGTGACAGAACTCTCGCGCTCAAGCAGCGCGAGAGTTATTGGATCTACACCCTGGATACGGTCGCCCCCAAGGGAATGAACGAATATAACCCATTGAATCTTTTCATCAAACGGTAAATGGCCTCATATTTTGGGGTCACTTCTGGCTGGTATGTCCTTGAAGTTGTCCATAACTAGGGTTTACAATTGAGACCCTCGTGATGGTTTGTAAAATTTGCCCCTGGGCCTTTATGGTTTTTTGGCTGAAGGCGCCCCTGTTATTAGGGGGACCCTCGGTCAAGTTATATGGTCAGGCTAGGTGACTTTTTAGTCTCCTGGGTTGGATCGTAAGGTCTCGCCCCAGCCCCCATTTCCAACATTTGATTTAATTGAGGAGTGTGAGTTTATTATACCTATGTATTGTTATACCAATTTTTTGATATAATGTCTCATTTGTATTAGTGTGTCCATTATTTTAGTGTCACATCTCTCAGAGTATGTACTGGTTTTGTAATACTCTACTGTTTTTCTTTTTGGGGGTGTTCTGCCCCACAGGGATATCTCATGTGTTTTGATAATATATTCACCAGACACTACTAGGGGGGAGTGGAATGTTATGTTTATATGTAATATTATTGGTATTTTGTGTTTAAATTATATTTATGAAGTGTATGGTTAGACAATCATATGTTTAAACTATATTATTGTGACAGTATCAACTATGTATGTAACAAATATTTTGATGTTGGAAATGTGAATGGCTGGGCTAGACCAATGTGGATGCTGCACCACTGTAAGCCTTCAGGTTCCATTGTTGCATGATGTTAGAGATGCCTCATTAGTGATACATACATGTATATTTATATGTGTTTTGTATCCAGTATTTATCTATTTATATTTTTCATTTTTTGGCGACTGTCAGCCTAGTGGATATATTGCTCAGGACCTCTATAATATGATTTACATTTATGCAGCGGTGAGTGAATATCCAGTTATTTGTAGCGATGCGTCTCACCGTTACCCGGTGGAACGCACACTTCCGGTGTATGTTTGGTATTTGGAGTCACGGTGATGGTCACTGTAGCAGGATATTATCCACTGGGCATAAGGTTCATCCGATAAATGCACTGTGAAGTGTGCCGTGTGCATTTTAGTATATGATTAATGCGCAACAATGGGGCCTGGGAGGCATTAAGAGTGGTCTTATGTTCTTTCTCTTTTCTAGATCTCCACTGATGTTACTATGTATATACCTTTAACAGTTACCTGATTGTTAACCGAACCTGCCTATCTTGAAAAAGACCCAGTCATGGGGTCGAAACGTCGATCAAGGGCGAGTTGGTGCAACGGACTATTAAACTATGAATGTTTTATGCAATTTAATTGTATGTATTATTTCATTGTGAGTGCCCCTTCCACCTATGTGGAACCCCTGTTATATATATATATATATATACACACATACATATATATATATATATATATATATATATATATATATATATATATATATATATACATACACACACACACACACAGTACACGTATATACGCATGTATATATATCATATGTGTGTGTTTATATGTATGTATATACATGTGTGTATATATGTATGCACATTGATATATATGTACTATAATTAAAATAAAGTAAACTTTTATTAAGCCCTTACAAGTGCCACCAGGCTGCAGAGGACGCTAGACAGCCATTAATAATACTCATGCAGCTAAGAAAAAAATAATTTATTTTTCGGTGGAGGGGGGGTTTATGGGTGCCCGGAAACCCCTCCTGAGTGCTCCACTGGTTTATACAGATCATGTGACACTTAGATTGCACACAGGTGGACTTAAATTTCACTAATTATGCGACTTCTGAAGGTAATTGGTTGCGCCAGAACTTTTGAGGGGCTTCATAGCAAAGGGGGTGAATACATATGCACTTGCCAATTTTCAGATTTTTATGTATAATAATTATTTTTTATATACATTTTTCTCTCATTTCACTTCACCAACTTAGACTATTTTGTGCAGATCCATCACATAAAATTCAGATAAAAAAAAATGAAATTACAGGTTGTAATGTAACAAAATAGGTAAAAAGCCAAGGGGGGTGAATACTTTAGCAAGGCACTGTGTAAGCAAAGTGATCGACAGTAACAGACCATTTGTATAACAGCAGCTATGTAACAACTCTGATTGGGCAGGGGGTACAGTCCATTTAAATAATGCATCCCAGGAAAATTCTGATTCCCTTAATAATGTAAGTAGTATAGCAGTACAGTTCTAATACACAAAGCACAGACCGCCCTTCTGTACTTCACTGTAACTGCAGATAATGTGACATGTAAAGACAGCTCTATATTTCAACATCATAATTCAAACAATTTGTGCTACAAAAATACAAGGGTGTCAAGTCAAGAAGTACAAAACACCTAGCGTGTATGCTGATAACTTGGATAGGAGATCTGTGACCAGTGGAATGTGAGTTATGCGCCCTCCGTCTCTGGGTACGTGACTAGCTGAAGACGCTGTGCTCTATGCAGTCTATTTCATAACTACTGTATGTCAAGCATGTCCTTTTTCTAAAGCAATCACCAAATGATAGCACTTGAGGTTTTGTTTTCTTTTGCAGCAGTTGATGAACTGGCTGCAAGTGCTTGCTTGTCAGTAATAATCCAACGACATGACCTAAGAAGAGAGTGGCTCAAGGCAATTGAGACACAAGTGCAGACGTTTCCGAATGTTCTGTAAAATGGAAAGGTTAGTTGATTTTTCTTTTTGCACTGTATCTAGTTCCTCATATGTTGAAACAGGTTCAGAAAATGAAAAAGGAAGAGGGAAGAAAGCCCTTTAGCAACAGATTTTGTAGGACTCGTATGGTGTTAGCTAAGGGATTGCACCACCCATGTTTTTACACTAGGAGATTATTAGAATTACAATGGTAAATAGTGTTTTTTAACAGGGATTGGGATTGAAATACCAGTGGTCAAAATACAGAAGGCACATCCCGATGTTCTGAATCCCAACAGGGGGATGGTAAGTATACTTACCTTCCCCCAATGGCTCCCTGACCCTCGCCTCCCCCCCCCCCCCCCCCACCTTGCCCAGCAGCCTAACCTTAACTCTCCCCGGGGGTAGCTAAACCTAAAGACACCCCATCCCCGCAGACTTTCACCCCCATCCCCACTGTGGCTTACATCTCCGGTGGCCCGGCAGTCAGACTTTCGTAATTCCGGCTGTCGAGATTGTGGTCAGTGTCTGGATGCCGCCATCGCTATTTCGACTGCCGGGTTCCCGACCGGATCCCCTTTATAGCAGTGAGGTGCCTACATTTGCAGTCTAGAGGGGATACTGCAAAGTGGATGGCCTAATTGATGGACCAAGAAACCTTTACTGTAGCTTATCTTTGCTATCAAACGCCCTTTCCATAAAGTGACCAAGCCACTCCTGGCCTGTGACACCATCACCATAGTGCAATTTACAGCTTACTCAGGCGGACAATCCCCAGAAGCCAGTATTAGGCACGATAAGGTTACAAAGCTCCCTCTGACCACTGGTACAAGATATTTATTCCATTTAGCTAGATGCTGTTCTATTATTTACCTATGGCATAGGTTCTCAAATGCGGCACCCCAATGGTTCAGGTTTTATGTTTATCCATGCTTGGCCACAGGTGACTTAATTAGCACCTCAGTCAATTTGATTTAATAATCTCTGCTGAGCCATGGATATACCAAAATGTGGACCGTTGGGTGCCTTGAGGGCTGTGTTTGATAACCTGACCTATAGCTTTCACCAGGTATTGTAGGAAAATCGTAATCTATAGTCAAGTAGCACAAAGATGAACAGGCACTCAACTATACAACAGCCATAACTTCTCTTAAAAAAATACAAAAAAACAAATAGGTAATTTAATTTTATTGACCTTGAACATATATACAGGTTTAAACCACAGCAAAACTGTAGAGCCCACTATCCCCCCCACAAAAAATAAGATTGCCATATAATACAACACTAAGATATAATACCACTGGTGAATCACAGGAACAACACCCAATTCCAGTCATAATGCACTGAGGATCACTTTCCATGCCCAACTGTAAGTAAAAGTAAGTGCAGTGATCACCAGTTAGAGGCTAACAGGTGGATTCTTCAGAAGCATACAGGCCAGACTTGTATGGGACCACACACCTTACATAGGAAATACAAAGTATTTATAGGAGGCTAGCGTTCCAATGCAAGAGTATTTGCACAAGCAGGAACAAGAAGTCCCAAAAAGTGGAAAAAGTTAATTCCAGAGGAATCGGAAATATAGATGGAAACCACTGGAGAGTACGCCAACCTGCAGATACTTGTAAGTTACATACCCATGGAATTCCATTACAATAATTATCCTCCAAGTGCCCTACATTGGAACTTGCTATTTTAACTTTACTGCAAGTGTAATACTACATTTATACTGATAAAATTATACTTTTTACTAATTAGGTTAGCCCCACCAGGGCCCACTCCAGGAAGTGGAGACATAAGGCAATGGTTGAAGCTAGATTCAAGTAGCCTAAGCGACCTTTTACGTCAGGGGGAGGAGCTAGGCCAGCGGGATAGTTCCTCTACTATCCACGCCACCAACTATTACCTTTAGTAATCAGGTGGCGAGCGAAGCGAGCCCGTGAGGGTACTTTCTGGGTACCCTGTTCGGCTGTAGCTCCTCCCCCTGGTGACATGTCTCCTCCCCTAGTGACGTCAGAAGGTCCCTTTTCCCACTCCGATTTAGAACCAACCATAAGGCAACTGTGGAGCTCAGACTCAGGGGTCTGTATCATCTGCATGAAGTGCTATTGCTATAGTCATGCTACTATTTGCAACAATCATAATTATGTCAGAATCAGACAATTCTAAGGAATGATTATACTTAGTCAACTCAACCTTAAATTCTGCAGAATGCCTGGGTCAAAACCTCGGACATTATTTTTCAAGGTTCCACAATCTTTACTCATCTTGATCACTTCTCTACAGACAAGATCATTGCTATAATCTGTATAATACTAGCAATGTTATTTATGCATTACAGATCAGAATACCTCACCTTTCACTTTAGCAATCACTGTTCCAGCGGCACCCAGGATATCCACAGAATTAAGAGTTTGGTGCTTGCTTATCACACCTTTCAGGACACGCAGCAATTCTCCCAGACGCTCATGAACAACGTGGTGTAAGCCGTCTTGGTTTTCTAAAAAATAACAAATTCCATATGAACAACATTAAGTCCAACTAATAACCAGAATATGTATAACAGTGACATAGGACAATTTAAAGACCAAGGTGAAACTAAACGACGAGGGTTTCTTGTTTGGAAGACAGAATGTTTGTAAAAGATAGGTTATTGATTTTTTTTTCCCTTAGGTCAGATGTGTAGCATTATTTGTTTTTTTTTTTTTTTTTTTAAATCCAGCCGCTTCCAGGAGAATAAACTGCTTGTTCCTACCTCTTACACTGCAGCCATCTGAATCAATGCCAGAATATCCTGTGCTGAGGAATCCTAACAAGACTGAAAAAAGAAACATCTGTGGGTGGATATTTGGTGTCAGCATAAGCTCATGTGAAACTCTATAAACTGTGTGTGTAAAGCATGAACTCCAAAGAGTCGCCATGTAAGTAGAAGTAACCAAGTTTCTTTGTCCACATTTGCCCAAATAGGAATTGATCCTGTGGCAATGTGGCTAGCCATGGTGCCACACACCACTGGGATCATGGGTTCCATTCCGGACAGAATAACAGTATGTAGGGAAAAGCGGGATTCATCCAGGTGCAGCAGTCCATTCACACAGTACAAAACCATACTGGCAGGTTATTTAATAACCAACATGGACCTTAGTGCATGTGTCTGTATGGTAGGTAATAACAATGGTGCAGCTACTGATGTGAATGATTTATCACACTCTGTATAGCACTGCAAAATATGGTGGCACTACATAAATGTATGCTAAAGCAGCAGGATCAGAGTTTGGGGCTAGCTATAGCAGCAGCATGTTTACAGGAAGAATATCTAAGCAGATGTCAATGAAGGTTTGCAAACAGTAATATCAAAATGTCACTAACGTTAACAGGTATACAGATGATCGGTCGACAGTAATAAGGTAGACAATCAATATGTTGATACGATTTTTTGGAGATTTTTTTTAAACTTTTTCATACTTTACCATCCACGTGGACTACGATTGTGAATAGTAACCTGTTTGAGCACATCTGTAGTGGCGCAAGGCCTTTTGGCCAAAGCATGGTGAGAGAAGTGAGCCACGTGAGGCAATATGGTACACTAAATGGGGTCACATGTGGTTGAACATACAAATAAAAACCTGTGTCGACTGACTTTTTATTTTTTTGGAGTAGAACATTTTCATGTCGACCTTTTATACCCTTCGACCTTTTCAGGTGTCTACCAATTCACTGTCGACCTTCTGACCCTGTCAACCTAATATTGGTCGCCTTACTGATCCACACCCCGTTAACAAGTTAACTTGTAAATAATTGCAAGTATTACACAATAACCAGTAAGTTACCATTAGCGTTAAAATGGATAAATATTTTGGGAGAGATTCAAATGATTTCTTGACAGACAGCCACTAGAAGGCACCCAACCCAGACATTCAAATGTAGCCCCGTTCGGGCGCGATCAGCTGCCGGCGTCTACATTTCAGCTCGCACCCACAGAGGGTAGCGAGCTGAAAGGTCTGAAAAGTTATCTGTTTAGCCGCCCAAACGGCACTTTTCCCGATCACGCCCATTAGTTTAGTCGGGTTTACGCGTCACTAATAGGAGCAATCAGCGCGATAGGGGACATCAATTATGTATCGCCCCCAGCGATCTCCTGTCACTTTAGACGGCCGTCAAGGGGCAATAACATTTGAATTCTCCCCTATATATACACACAGTTATACACATACATACACACTTTTTATAACATTTACATACTTCTATTTAGAACACAAATAAGACACAACACTGACAAATGTATAGGAATTATTATTATTATTATTATTTAAAAAATGCAATTTCTCTTGGAATGTTCCTGTGATCTTGGGATATTAACGGCACATGCTTTTAATAATCACCATAGGTATCCAGTATCCTTTGACCACCTGCATTACACAAAAGGTAATGCATGTGTTTATTCAACAGAAAATCCAATTAAATGCAACAGACCGAATGCATAACATGCAAAGCAACTAAGGAAAACAATGGACGGGTTAGAATATCCACTGAACTGATGCTTTGTGAAAGGTCTAAAAAGCGATACTATGTTTGTAGAGAAATGTATCTGGCAATTACACCCACACAGAAAAAGAACTTACACATGGGATGAGTGTATCACAGGACAACATTCCTTGTGGGTAAATATTTTGAAACAAGCTTGTGACACTTGACACACAATCTGTTAGCAACAAAATCAAGATCTGAACTGCAAAAAATTATGGAAACAATTTGTACGGTGGCCAGAAGTTTAACGGTCAAATTGAGATCTCGGGAAGGGGATTTGCAGAAGTTAATAACTTTTTAATTACATACTCCCAGCACTGGAAGTAATACAAGCAGAGCTTAATTTGGTAAAACATTTTTCATTCCATCAGTAAACTGCTTCCAAAAAGGAAACACCATTAATACTGTATGCATAGATGTCTTTTATGCTATTTTTCTTCCACTGATATGAGGAGGAGGAGGAAGGAGGAGGAAAAGGAAGAGGAAGAATACATTTATATGACACCATGAGGGTACTGTAGTGCCAGACACAGGGGTTAGAACGGCGAACAAATCACAATGTGCATACTGTTACAGACAAGTTCACAACTTTACTTATACACATATAATTAGTGTGCAATGAAAAAACATAGGTGAAATGGCCCTGCTTGTGAAAGTTTACAGTTAATATGGAATATGGGCAGAAACAAGGAGGAAGAGCGGGCAGGGCAACGAGATGTAGAGGCTGGAGAGAAGAGGGAGGGGTGGTAGGCTCAAATACTCATACCTTTTTATTTAACTAGCGGCAGGGCTGTAACTAGGGGGGCATGTGTCCCGGATTTGAGGGTGCCACCGAGATGGTCAGAGACAAAAAGCGGAAAACCCATGATGAGTCTGAAGAAAGCCATGGTGGGAGTAGGCTTGTGACTGGGCTCTGTGCCGGTGTTTCAGGGCGCAGGCATAGAGAACCGGGATGGCCCGGCTGGTTGGGGGCGTCAAATTACTGCCTTGCCCGAAAGTGACACAAAAAATTAATTTGGTGGCCCTGCTAGCGGTGAAAGATTAGGAGGTAATAAATTCTCCAAACAATTTATCTCTGCCACTTGCCTTCTGTCATTATGATTTCTCTTGCGCTCTGACAAAATTCAGCCCTAAGGGGTGTCCTTTGCTTACCAGACAATCATGCTATATACTGTATACATCTTCACATCCACATAACAGATCAAGTGTGGCGGTCAGAAGGATGGGCGACTCACATCGCTTTCTTAAAATGTCCAAAGTCACAGGTGACATCACGTGTTTACAATGACCGCACAACAAAAAATAAATTAAGTCTACCAGTTTCTGCATGTCTTAAAAAGTAAATATATAAAAGAGTGTTACTGACCATTACCTAACAATGCTCTAAACAATACAGCACAATGTTACATGTAGGATACTAATGAAAATGTGGGGTTAGTGGGGCTACTAATATTTTGGGTCTCTTAACACAATGTGGGGTCTCCATAATCAGACTGAAAGCTATTCATTTGATGTTGGGGCTAGTTCATGTTAAATATATCTACTTATTAAATGTGAATGCTATTTATTGATGAAGCAGTTTGTTGGGAAAAGAACTATTCATTACTACGAAACGCTATTGATTTATTGTATGGGTTTAATGGTGTAGAAGGGGGGTTATGTATCAAAAAAATAGGGTGCAAATAATTGAATTTGGGAGGTTGGTAGGTCAAAAATGTCCACTCATTGTTCGGCTTTCTTGAGGGTGAATAGAACCTATCACTTTTGAAAACCAGGCCCTAACGTCTCAACTCCAAACATGCAGCATTGGAAATTAAAATCCCACTAGAAACAAAAAAACAAAGCTGCAAGAGCAAGCAGGATAGAGGAGACTGTCTGACAACTGTCCTGATTCCTGATGGGACCATCATGGTTTTGTCCAGACTGCAGGGACAGTCAGGACTCACGTATGCGCTGCGTCATCCTGCTGTGTTATTAAATAATAACATTGTGCTTATGCCTTACCACATGTATGTGATCTTGTCTGATATCATAATGATTACAAGCCTTCAAACAGAAAGATCATGAATTTTCAGATAGGACTTTAAAATGGACCTCTAACCTACAAAGTCTGACAGCCATTCTGTGGGCTGTATGGTCTCTGCGATAATGTTTCACTGGCCAGAACAGTGATAAACAGTGTGCAGAGGCAACAGGACCACCTACCAGGGAACTAGTATTTCTGGGGGGTAAAGACCAATTCAGGGGATAATATAACGTCAACATAAAACAATATCTATGTGGCTCCAGTAGCAGTGCTGAGAGATGTCTAGTTTGCTTGTAAGGTAAAAACACAGCCTTACAAACATTTAGGAAGCAAGTCGGAAACTGGTTTCTGCAGAGTAGCAACCACAGGAGCTTCCTCCCTGTAAGCCACGTCTTCAAGTGGTGGGCACATTGAGGAGAGGGCGGGGGGAGGATGTGCCAGATACATCACCATTTCCTTCTTATCCAGACAAAGTTTTATGTTGTGATTGTACCAGGTATGGAATATGAACAGGAGGAAATATGTAATCCAAGGACGGGAACACAAGTAGGAGCCAAGAACCTGACTAGTGACTACTTTACTATAAACAGTCAAATATGTAATACAGTTTTTACCACTTCCAGGCACCATAAAAAGGTGGATCTCTCAGGGACCTAAAAAGTGTACTCCATTTATTTGCACAACATGGGGAGGGGATGATGCCGCTGTCGTTAACAAGGAACTGTACATGGTCAGATGAGGTCATTACATTTGGTGGTTGCTATAAAAAAATAAAATATTGTTTTATTTTTATAAACCACTACCTGTCCTGTCTCACATAATCAATAAAAAGATTTACGTGTATTATCTCAGGGCCGAATATAGGGGTCAGGCCGCCCCTAGGCACAACATTATTGTTGATCCCCCTGATGTCTCTGCCAAAGCCTCACCACAATTTACAGCCTATTGCCTAGTGGGAAATCCACCACTGGGCTATATACCACCTCTTGATTGCCCATATAAGAGACTGTGCTCATCATATACAGACTATACTGTACTTTGAGGTTTGTGTTCCGATTACCTCCTTCCCTCCCTTACCCATTTGTGTATATGAGGATCCACATTGGTCTGTTTTTCCAGGAAGGGTGAATGACTAGTGAATATCCTTCTGGAACTTAATTGAGCACTTTATATGGGTACTTTTATCTTAGGAGTATCCTGGATGTTAGCATTCATTATCTGGCTCCTGACTGCAGCATCATTAGAAGTAAATACTTTTCTACATCGTGAAAATGGAAATTCCATACAATCAGTACTATCAACATCTCCAATGAAATGTTTCTCTACAGGAAAACTCCACTGAGAAACATTAATAAACTCAACATACAATGACAACATAATTCACTTACAAATGCCTAAGTTTTCTAAATTCCAACGTTCCAAGCCAGGTTATGAGCACCTGACAATGGTGTTTGTCATTAAACGGGCCAATGACCCATAGCCATGTCAGCGCATGTATACAGACATAAAAGGTATTACTTGTTCTATAAAATGTGCAACTGCACAATAGGCCGTATCTTTAGCAATGAGACTGGTGCACTTTCCAGTCACAATTTTGGCAACATTCCTAAAAAAGCAATACAAATCTAGAAACCAAGCCAACCAGCAATGCTAGTTAGCACACTGTGAGGAAGGCTTTCACATATGAGCCACAGTGTTGTGAGGTTTTTGTCTAACTGTGGCAGAAAGAAGCTGCTATAAGTAGACCTGTTTCATTCTCTAAGAGACAGCACAAAAACAACAGCGCAAACCCAGGAAGAGACAGATAAAATACGGCTTATATACATCATACTTCTTGCTCATACCATAAAAAGTTAAACCAACAACGTAACAAAAAACAATTTCCACCTTCTACTAACTACATGATGTTTCAGGTGAATTGCTTAAAGCTATGTTCAAAAATACTGGGACATTTCTTCAACAGAACTGTTGAGGAATATATTAATAGACATGCTCATATTTCAACCTATGATACGAGTTTCTACAGGAAAGGTTTTAGTACGTTTCGTCAAACCAGCAAAATAAAAAAAAGGAGATGCAAGACAAAATAAGATTTTAAACCTACCGGTAAATCTTTTTCTCCTAGTCTGTAGAGGATGCTGGGGACTCCGTAAGGACCATGGGGTATAGACGGGCTCCGCAGGAGACATGGGCACTATAAAGAACTCTAGAATGGGTGTGCACTTTAGAAACTGTGCCCAGAGGAGACGGACAGTACGAGGAAAGGATTTTTGTAATCTAAGGGCAAGATACATACCAGCCCACACCATCCACACCGTACAACTTGGAACATTCGAACCAGTTAACAGTATGAAACAAAACAGCATCAGTCAGAGCCTGATCAAAACTGTAACATAACCCTTATGTAAGCAATAACTTGCCCAAGAAGAGCCCACCTTCCTAGTGGAATGGGCCTTTACCGAATTTGGTACCGGCAATCCAGCCGTAGAATGAGCCTGCTGAATCGTGTTACAGATCCAGCGAGCAATAGTCTGTTTAGAAGCAGGAGCGCCAACCTTGTTGGCTGCATACAGGACAAACAGTGCCTCTGTTTTCCTAACCCGAGCCGTCCTGGCTACATAAATTTTAAGGCCCTGACTACATCAAGGGACTTGGAATCCTCCAAGTCACCCGTAGCCACAGGCACCAAAATAGGTTGGTTCATATGAAAAGCTGAAACCACCTTTGGCAAAAATTGAGGACGAGTCCTCAATTCTGCTCTATCCACATGGAAAATCAGCTTTGTGAGACAAAGCCGCCAATTCGGACACCCGCCTTGCAGATGCCAAGGCCAACAACATGACCACCTTCCAAGTGAGAAATTTTAATTCAACGGTTTGAAGAGGCTCAAACCAGTGAGATTTTAGGAACTGTAACACCACGTTAAGGTCCCATGGTGCCACTGGGGGCACAAAAAGAGGCTGGATATGCAGCACTCCCTTTACAAAAGTCTGGACTTCTGGGAGAGAAGCCAATTCCTTCTGAAAGAAAATTGATAGGGCTGAAATCTGTACCTTAATGGAGCCTAACTTTAGGCCCATATCCACTCCTGTCTGTAGAAAGTGGAGAAAACGGCCCAGATGGAAATCTTCAGTAGGAGCATTCTTGGCTTCACACCAAGATACATACTTCCTCCAGATGCGGTGATAATGTTTCGCCGTCACCTCCTTCCTAGCCTTAATCAGAGTAGGGATGACTTCCTCCGGAATACCTTTCCCCGCTAGGATTTGGTGTTCAACCGCCATGCCGTCAAACGTAACCGCGGTAAGTCTTGGAACACGCAGGGCCCCTGCTGCAACAGGTCTTCCCTGAGAGGAAGAGGCCACAGATCTTCTGTGAGCATTTCCTGAAGATCTGAATACCAGGCCCTTCGAGGCCAATCTGGAACAATGAGTATTGTCTGCACTCTTTTTCGGCTTATGATTCTCAGTATTTTTGAGATGAGCGGAAGAGGAGGGAACACATAGACCGACTGAAACACCCATGGTGTCACCAAGGTGTCCACCGCTACTGCCTGAGGGTCCCTTGACCTGGCACAATACCGCCGAAGCTTCTTGTTGAGGCGTGATGCCATCATGTCTATTTGTGGAAGTCCCCACTGACTTGTTATCTCTGCAAAGACTTCCTGATGAAGTCCCCACTCTCCTGGATGGAGATCGTGTCTGCTGAGGAAGTCTGCTTCCCAGTTGTCCACTCCCGGAATGAAGACCGCTGACCGAGCGCTTACGTGATTTTCCGCCCAGCGAAGAATCCTGGTGGCTTCCGCCATTGCCACTCTGCTCCTTGTCCCGCCATGGCAGTTTACATGAGCCACAGCTGTGATGTTGTCTGACTGAATCAGAACCGGTAGGTCGCGAAGAATATTCTCCGCTTGTCATAGGCCGTTGTATATGGCCCTCAATTCCAGTACGTTGATGTGTAGACAAGCCTCCTGGCTTGACCATAGTCCCTGAAAATGTCTTCCTTGTGTGACTGGTCCCCATCCTTGGAGGCTCGCGTCCGTGGTCACCAGAACCCAGTCTTGAATGCCGACCTGCGACCCTTGAGAAGGTGAGCACTCTGCAGCCACCACAGGAGAGACACCCTGGCCCTGGGGGACAGGCTTATTTTCTGATGTATTTGTAGATGGGACCCCGACCACTTGTCCAGACGGTCCCACTGAAACGTCCTCGCATGGCGACGTGGCTGAAGAGTCGAAGACGTGCCCCCACCGGCGCGGACTCCCTCAGTGGAGCCCCAGCGTCATGCGGTGGATTTAGTAGAAGCCGGGGAGGACTTCTGCTCCTGGGAACTAGCCGTAGCAGGCATTCTTTTCCCTCTACCCTTACCTCTGGCGAGGAAGGAAGAGCACCGACCTCTTCTGGACTTATGCGACCGAAAGGACTGCATCTGATATTGTGGTGTTTTCTTTTGCTGTGGGGGAACATAAGGTAAAAAAGTAGATTTAGCCGCGGTAGCTGTGAAAACCAGGTCCGCGAGACCTTCCCCAAATAAAACCTCACCCTTGCAAGGCAAAACCTCCATACGTCTCTTTGAGTCAGCATCACCGGTCCATTGGCGGGTCCACAGGGCTCACCTAGCAGAAATCGCCATGGCGTTGGCTCTTGAACCTAACAGCCCAACGTCTCTCAAAGAGTCTCTCATATATAAGACTGCGTCTTTAATGTGACCCAAGGTCAATAAAATGCTATCCCTATCTAGGGTATCAATGTCAGCTGACAAGGTATCTGACCAAGCAGCTACAGCGCTACAAACCCAAGCCAACGCTATTGCCGGTCTGAGCAAGGCATCCGTATGTGCATAAATTGATTTTAAGGTAGTTTCCGGTCTGCGGGATTCTTGAGGGCTGCCGTGTCTGGAGACGGTAGCGCCACCTTTTTGGACAAGCGCGTTAAAGCCTTGTCCACCCTGGACAGGGAAAGGATACGCCATAAGAATTCTCTTGGGAATCTGCAGTTTCTTGTCTGGAGTTTCCCAAGCTTTTTCAAATAACGCGTTCAGTTCATGAGATGGGGGAAAGGTTACCTCAGGTTTCTTTTCCTTAAACATGCATACCCTCGTGTCAGGGACAGAGTCATCATCTGTGATATGCAAAACATCTTTTATTGCAATAATCATATAATGAATACTTTTGGCCACCCTTGGGTGTAACCTCGCATCATCGTAGTCGACACTGTAGTCAGAATCCGTGTCGGTATCAGTGTCTGCTACTTGGGACAGGGGACGTTTCTGAGACCCTGGAGGGCCCTGTGATACAGCCAAAGCCATGGACTGACTCCCTGTCTTTTCTCTGGACTCTGCTTTGTCCATTCTCTTATGTAAAAAAGTCACATTCGCATTTAAAACATTCCACATATCCAGCTAATCAGGTGTTGGTGTCGCCGACGGAGACACCACAATCATCTGCTCCACCTCCTCCTTAGATGAGCCTTCCGCTTCAGACATGCCGACACATACGTACCGACACCCCCACACACTCAGGGATATACAGTCCCCCAATAACGCCCTTTGGAGAGACAGAGAGAGAGTATGCCAGCACACACCAAGCGCCACCGGACACTGGAATAAAATCCCAGTCAGTACAGCGCTTTTATAAAAATATACTCACTGCGCCAAATAAATGTGCCCCCCCCCCTCTTTTTTGCCCTCTGTACATGTTGTTCAGCAGGGGAGAGTCCGGGGAGCCAGCTTCTCTGCAGCGTGCTGTGGAGAAAATGGCGCTGGTTAGTGCTGAGGAATCAAGCTCCGCCCCCTCACCGGCGGGCTTCGATCCCGCTCAAACCTTTATACTAGCGGGGTTTTTGTAACATACTGCCTCTGCAGTATATAACTACGCCAGTGTCCCTAGAGGTTTATTAATTGCTGCCCAGGGCACCCCCCCTGCGCCCTGCACCCATACAGTGCCGCCAGTGTGTGTGTTAATGTGGGAGCAATGGCGCGCAGCGTTACCGCTGCACGTTACCTCATAGAAGATCTGAAGTCTTCAGCCGCCTTTGAAGTCTTCTTTCTTCTCATACTCACCCGGCTTCTATCTTCCGGCTCTGTGAGGAGGACGGCGGCGCGACTCCGGGACGAACAGCGAGGGTGAAACCTGCGTTCCGACCCTCTGGAGCTAATGGTGTCCAGTAGCCTAAGAAGCAGAGCCTATCATTTAAGGGTTCCGGTATGAATGGTCGACCAGGTTATGGTCGACAGTCATTAGGTCGACCACTATTGGTCGACATTGACATGGTCGACATGGACACATGGTCGACACATGAAAAGGTCGACATGAGTTTAACTTTTTTTTTTTTGTCGTTTTTTGCGTAAAGTGACTAGGAACCCCAATTAGTGCACCGCGTCCCCTCGTATGGCTCGCTTCGCTCGCCATGCTTCGGGCATGGTGCCTTCGCTTCGCTCGGCACAGATTACCGTTCCAATCGTAGTCCACGTGGATCGTAAAGTATGGAAAAGTTCCCCAAAAGAAAAAAAAGTTAAAAAACTCATGTTGACCTTTTCATGTCGACCTTTCATGTGTCGACCATTTTCATGTGTCGACCATGTGTCCATGTCGACCATGTCAATGTCGACCAATAGTGGTCGACCTAATGACTGTCGACCATAACATGGTCGACCATGTGAACGGATACCCATTTAAGTAGGTCTGCTTCTCTCCCCTCAGTCCCACGATGCAGGGAGCCTGTTGCCAGCAGTGCTCCCTGAAAATAAAAAACCTAACAAAAAGTATTTTTCAGAGAAACTCAGTAGAGCTCCCCTGCAGTGCACCCAGTCTCCTCTGGGCACAGGATCTAACGGAGGTCTGGAGGAGGGGCATAGAGGGAGGAGCCAGTGCACACCCATTCTAAAAGTCTTTAGAGTGCCCATGTCTCCTGCGGAGCCCGTCTACACCCCATGGTCCTTACGGAGTCCCCAGCATCCTCTAGGACGTAAGAGATATAGAGAATATATATATATATATATATATATATATATATATATATATATATATATATATATATATACACATACATACATACATACATATATACACACACATACATACACCCACTGATATTCTATCTGATTAAGCTTATTTAAGTGCACCCGTGTGAAAGCACTTTGCACAGCCATAAGCAAGAGTGCTGCCTAACATTAATTCCTAATACCACCTTTAAACTATATGCCCCACCTTCATTTACAAATTGTTTTAGCTATCCTGAAATTTGAGACTCTTTCACATTTCTACATTTTACTGCCTTAATACTGTGTGTTTGTGCATGCATATAAATGTATTTTCCCTTAACATAATATGCATAGATTGTGCAAAAAGCATCACTTTAAGAACAGCATGCTTGCAATCAACACCAAGGCAGACAACATGCAAACCTTAAGGGGGGTACTCACGGAGCGATAGCTGCTTAAAATCTAAGCAATCTGACTAGAAAAAATCTTTCTTCAAAAAGTGATGGGGAACCCCAATTAGAGCACCATGACCCCTCGCATGGCTCACTTCACTCGCCATTCTTCGGGCACGGTTCCTCGCTACGCTTGGCACATGTTACCGTTCCCAACCATAGTCCACGTGGATTGTTAAGTATGAAAAAGGTCAAAAAAATGAAAAAATTTTAAAAAAATCATGTCAACCTTTTTCCATGTTGACCTAGTACATGTCGACCTAATGCGTGTCAATCAAACGTGGTCGACCCAATGTATGTCGACCTAACTCATGTTGACCTAATGACTGCAATCCGTTAGAATATTCACTACACTCATTCTTCAAACCAGGGGGCACAGACGATGGCATGGTATTGTATTTGAATAGTTAAACCAGTATTTTAGCTCTGTATGGTTTGCCCATAGGAAGACATGTTAGAAATGTTAGGGGCCAGGCTAACATGTAACCAAGCCATAACAGTCATGATGTCATGACTGTTGAAAGTAGAGGGGAATACAATTTGGCACAAGGTGCCGCTGGGCATTGCTGCGATCAGCCAATTACAGAAGTGCGGATATCACAATTTTTTCCCATGCACCTTTATGGGGTGCAATGGAAACCTTGCAAAGCAGGCAGGATGTAATGTGTCATTTTCGCATATCCTGTTGATGCCGGGTAATGAATTCCCCCTATGGGGGGAGATGCATCAAATCTTATAAAGAGAACAGGTGAAGTTTCCCATAGCAACCAATCGGCTTATACCTATTATTATGTTGAATGCTCTTGATTAACAATAGCTTGAAGCTGATGGGTTGCTATGGGCAACTCGTCCTCCTGTCCCCCCTACAAATATGAAATATGCCTCCACACTTTAAACAAAGGTCATGCATTTTTTCGTTCTTTCAGACTATCACTACCTACAGTAGAGTGATTGCATCTAGTCTGCCATAGTGGTTATTAATTGTGATCAAGGCTTCTAATGTTACATCCAGTTCATGGCAAAATCTTTTCATGTATAGCTGCTAAAAACTATAGCAAAGAAAAATAAACTAAAAACAATTTCCAGCAAGACGTATAGACTTACAAATTTTAAGCGGACAAAAGGAGTTAAATGATCTAAGCAAACAAAGACCACATTAAATCAAACAAATCCAACACAAAAAGAATTTGTGATTAACATGAGCCAGAAGCTGGATCAGGTATTAAACAGTGTTTTGTGCCAAAAGGGGAAGAAGAAAAAAAAAGATAATGATTAACTACTGTAGTTTGGCCATTTTCTAATATGGTCCAATATTCGCTTATTTAACCTACAAAACAGGACATCAAATGAAAAAGTGTATTTCTTAACAGCTAAAGTACTAAAAACCAGGAACAAAATACGACTTAAGGACAAAACAAAAGTTTTGTGGCGTTAGCAGTGCTAAATAGAAAATATGCCAATTGCAACCTACAGTAGCACTGAACTCAGCACATTTGATCTGGCTGGTACAGGATGTCTCTTGTGTTCCCTTCCATTTGTAGAGAAGCCATATACAGCACAGATAACAAAGAAACAATGCACAAAGCATCATGTTTGTTTCAAAGTGATAAAAGCTAATCTTTCTATAACCTAAACTCTGTCTAGTTATTCAGTGATACACACAATCTGGCTGCCTCCACTGGGGCAGTCAGCTTGATAGGAACGCAGAGGAAGTTGTGCTCTGTGCCAAGATCGATAGAAACTAAACCTGGGAGGACCAGCCGTGCATGCCATGCTACACAAAAAATGTTTCTGCTGCCCCTGGAAAGAGAATATGTAATGTCTGTGTGTTGAGCAGTTTACATCAAAGACTGAAAAAATAAGAATTTACTTACCGATAATTCTATTTCTCGGAGTCCGTAGTGGATGCTGGGGTTCCTGAAAGGACCATGGGGAATAGCGGCTCCGCAGGAGACAGGGCACAAAAAAGTAAAGCTTTACTAGGTCAGGTGGTGTGCACTGGCTCCTCCCCCTATGACCCTCCTCCAGACTCCAGTTAGGTACTGTGCCCGGACGAGCATACACAATAAGGGAGGCATTTTGAATCCCGGGTAAGACTCATACCAGCCACACCAATCACACCGTACAACTTGTGATCTAAACCCAGTTAACAGTATGACAACAGAAAGGGCCTCTTAAAGATGGCTCCTTAACAATAACCCGAATTAGTTAACAATAACTATGTACAAGTATTGCAGATAATCCGCACTTGGGATGGGCGCCCAGCATCCACTACGGACTCCGAGAAATAGAATTATCGGTAAGTAAATTCTTATTTTCTCTATCGTCCTAAGTGGATGCTGGGGTTCCTGAAAGGACCATGGGGATTATACCAAAGCTCCCAAACGGGCGGGAGAGTGCGGATGACTCTGCAGCACCGAATGAGAGAACTCCAGGTCCTCCTTTGCCAGGGTATCAAATTTGTAAAATTTTACAAACGTGTTCTCCCCCGACCACGTAGCTGCTCGGCAGAGTTGTAATGCCGAGACCCCTCGGGCAGCCGCCCAAGATGAGCCCACCTTCCTTGTGTAGTGGGCTTTTACAGTTTTAGGCTGTGGCAGGCCTGCCACAGAATGTGCAAGTTGAATTGTGTTACAAATCCAACGAGCAATCGACTGCTTAGAAGCAGGTGCGCCCAACTTGTTGGGTGCATACAATATAAACAGCGAGTCAGATTTTCTGACTCCAGCCGTCCTTGCAATGTATATTTTTAAGGCTCTGACAACGTCCAACAACTTGGAGTCCTCCAAGTCGCTAGTGGCCGCAGGCACCACAATAGGTTGGTTCAGATGAAATGCTGATACCACTTTAGGGAGAAAATGCGGACGAGTCCGCAGTTCTGCCCTATCCGAATGGAAGATTAGATAAGGACTTTTATAAGATAAAGCCGCCAATTCAGATACTCTCCTGGCAGAGGCCAGGGCTAGTAACATAGTCACTTTCAATGTGAGATATTTCAAATCCACCTTTTTCAATGGTTCAAACCAATGGGATTTGAGGAAATCTAAAACTACATTTAGATCCCACGGTGCCACCGGAGGCACCACAGGAGGCTGTATATGCAGTACTCCCTTGACAAAAGTCTGGACCTCAGGGACAGAGGCCAATTCTTTTTGGAAGAATATTGACAGGGCCGAAATTTGAACCTTAATGGATCCCAATTTGAGACCCATAGATAATCCTGATTGCAGGAAATGTAGGAAACGACCCAGTTGGAATTCCTCCGTCGGAACCCTCCGATCCTCGCACCACGCTACATATTTTCGCCAAATGCGGTGATAATGTTTCACGGTGACTTCCTTCCGTGCCTTAATCAAGGTAGGAATGACTTCTTCTGGAATGCCTTTCCCTTTTAGGATCTGGCGTTCAACCGCCATGCCGTCAAACGCAGCCGCGGTAAGTCTTGAAAAAGACAGGGACCCTGCTGTAGCAGGTCCCTTCTCAGAGGTAGAGGCCACGGTTCGTCCGTGAGCATCTCTTGAAGTTCCGGATACCAAGTCCTTCTCGGCCAATCCGGAACCACTAGTATTGTTCTTACTCTTCTTTGCCGTATGATCTTCAATACCTTTGGTATGAGCGGCAGAGGAGGAAACACATACACTGACTGGTACACCCAAGGAGTTACCAGTGCGTCCACAGCTATTGCCTGTGGATCTCTTGACCTGGCGCAATATTTGTCCAGTTTCTTGTTGAGGCGAGACGCCATCATGTCTACAATTGGTCTTTCCCAACGGTCTATTAACATGTTGAAGACTTCTGGATGTAGACCCCACTCTCCCGGATGAAGATCGTGTCTGCTGAGGAAGTCTGCTTCCCAGTTGTCCACGCCCGGGATGAACACTGCTGACAGTGCTATCACGTGATTCTCCGCCCAGCGAAGAATCTTGGCAGCTTCTGCCATTGCACTCCTGCTTCTTGTGCCGCCCTGCCTGTTTACATGGGCGACCGCCGTGATGTTGTCCGACTGAATCAACACCGGCTTTCCTTGCAGGAGAAGTTCCGCCTGGCTTAGAGCATTGTAGATTGCTCTTAGTTCCAGAATGTTTATGTGAAGAGACTTTTCCAGACTCGTCCATACTCCCTGGAAGTTTCTTCCTTGTGTGACTGCTCCCCAGCCTCTCAGGCTGGCGTCCGTGGTCACCAGGATCCAATCCTGAATGCCGAATCTGCGGCCTTCTAATAGGTGAGCCTTCTGCAACCACCACAGAAGTGACACCCTTGTCTTTGGTGACAGGGTTATTCGCAGGTGCATCTGCAGATGCGACCCTGACCATTTGTCCAACAGATCCCTTTGGAATATTCTTGCATGGAATCTGCCGAATGGAATTGCTTCGTAAGAAGCCACCATTTTTCCCAGGACTCTTGTGCATTGATGTACTGACACTTTTCCTGGTTTTAGGAGGTTCCTGACCAGATCGGATAACTCCTTGGCTTTTTCCTCTGGAAGGAAAACCTTTTTCTGAACCGTGTCCAGAATCATTCCTAGGAACAGCAGACGAGTTGTCGGGATTAAATGGGATTTTGGAATATTCAGAATCCACCCGTGTTGTCTTAGCACCTCTTGAGATAGTGCTAAAGCTGTCTCCAGCTGTTCTCTGGACCTTGCCCTTATTAGGAGATCGTCCAAGTATGGGATAACTAATACGCCTTTTCTTCGAAGAAGAATCATCATCTCGGCCATTACCTTGGTAAAGACCCGAGGCGCCGTGGACAATCCGAACGGCAGCGTCTGAAACTGATAGTGACAGTTTTGAACAATGAACCTGAGGTACCCCTGGTGTGCGGGGTAAATCGGAACGTGTAGATACGCATCCTTGATGTCCAAGGATACCATAAAGTCCCCTTCTTCCAGGTTCGCTATCACTGCTCTGAGTGACTCCATCTTGAACTTGAACTTTTTTATGTAGAGGTTCAAGGACTTCAGATTTAGAATAGGCCTTACCGAGCCATCCGGCTTCGGTACCACAAATAGAGTGGAATAATACCCCTTTCCTTGTTGTAATAGGGGTACTTTGACTATCACCTGCTGAGCGTACAGCTTGTGAATGGCTTCCAACACCCTCTCCCTTTCGGAAGAGACGGTTGGTAAGGCAGACTTCAGGAAACGATGAGGAGGATCCGTCTCTAATTCCAACCTGTACCCCTGAGATATTATCTGCAGGATCCAGGGGTCTACCTGCGAGTGAGCCCACTGCGCGCTGTAATTTTTGAGACGGCCCCCCACTGTCCCCGAGTCCGCTTGAGAGGCCCCAGCGTCATGCTGAGGTTTTTGCAGGAGCCGGGGAGGGCTTCTGTTCCTGGGAAGGAGCTGCCTGTTGGTGTCTCTTCCCTCTTCCTCTGCCTCGTGGCAGGTACGACAAGCCCTTTGCTCTCTTATTTTTGTAGGAGCGAAAAGGCTGTGGTTGAAAGGTCGGTGCCTTTCTCTGTTGGGGAGTGACTTGAGGTAAAAAAGTGGATTTCCCGGCAGTAGCCGTGGCCACCAAGTCTGATAGACCAACTCCAAATAACTCCTCCCCTTTATACGGCAAAACCTCCATGTGACGTTTTGAATCCGCATCGCCTGTCCACTGTCGTGTCCATAAGGCTCTTCTGGCTGAAATGGACATAGCACTCACCCGAGATGCCAGTGTGCAAATATCCCTCTGTGCATCACGCATATAGATAAATGCATCCTTTATTTGTTCTAACGACAGTAAAACATTGTCCCTATCTAGGGTATCAATATTTTCAATCAGGGATTCTGACCAAACTACTCCAGCACTGCACATCCAGGCAGTTGCTATAGCTGGTCGTAGTATAACACCTGCATGTGTGTATATATTCTTTTGAATAACTTCCATCTTTCTATCTGATGGATCCTTAAGTGCGGCCGTCTCAGGAGAGGGTAACGCCACTTGTTTGGATAAGCGTGTGAGCGCCTTGTCCACCTTAGGGGGTGTTTCCCAGCGCGCCCTAACCTCTGGCGGGAAAGGGTATAATGCCAATAACTTTTTTGAAATTATCAACTTTTTATCAGGAGCAACCCACGCTTCATCACACACGTCATTTAATTCTTCTGATTCAGGAAAAACTGTTTGTAGTTTTTTCACACCATACATAATACCCTGTTTTACGGTATCTGTAGTATCAGCTAAATGTAACGTCTCCTTCATTGCCAAAATCATATAACGTGTGGCCCTACTGGAAAATACGTTTGAATTTCTACCGTCGTCACTGGAATCAGTGCCCGTGTCTGGGTCTGTGTCGACCGACTGAGGCAAAGGGCGTTTTACAGCCCCTGACGGTGTTTGAGGCGCCTGGACAGGCATTAATTGATTGTCCGGCCGCCTCATGTCCTCAACTGACTGTTTAAGGGAAGATAAACCATCACGTAATTCCACAAATAAAGGCATCCATTCTGGTGTCGACCCCCTGGGGGGTGACATCTGCATATTTGGCAATTGCTCCGCCTCCACACCAATATCGTCCTCATACATGTCGACACCACGTACCGACACACACCGCAAACTCACAGGGAATGCTCTAATGAAGACAGGACCCACTAGCCCTTTTGGGGAGACAGAGGGAGAGTCTGCCAGCACACACCACAAAGCGCTATATATACAAGGGATATCCTTATATTAAGTGCTCCCTTATAGCTGCTTTAATATATATATATATAGCCATTAATGTGCCCCCCCTCTCTGTTTTACCCTGTTTCTGTAGTGCAGTGCAGGGGAGAGACCTGGGAGCCGTTCTGACCAGCGGAGCTGTGACAGAAAATGGCGCCGTGTGCTGAGGAGATAGGCCCCGCCCCTTTTTCGGCGGGTTCTTCTCCCGCTATTTTTCCAGTCAGGCAGGGGTTAAATATCTCCATATAGCCCCTATGGGCTATATGTGAGGTATTTTTAGCCTTGTATAAGGTTTATATTTGCCTCTCAGAGCGCCCCCCCCCCAGCGCTCTGCACCCTCAGTGACTGCCCAGTGAAGTGTGCTGAGAGGAAAATGGCGCACAGCTGCAGTGCTGTGCGCTACCTTATGAAGACTGAGGAGTCTTCAGCCGCCGGTTTCCGGACCTCTTCACGCTTCAGCATCTGCAAGGGGGTCGGCGGCGCGGCTCCGGGACCGGACTCCACGGCTGGGCCTGTGTTCGATCCCTCTGGAGCTAATGGTGTCCAGTAGCCAAGCAGCAAATCCACTCTGCATGCAGGTGAGTTTACTACTTTCCCCCTAAGTCCCACGTTGCAGTGATCCTGTTGCCAGCAGGACTCACTGTAAAGAAAAAAACCTAAACTAAACTTTCTCTAAGCAGCTCTTTAGGAGAGCCACCTAGATTGCACCCTTCTCGTTCGGGCACAAAATCTAACTGGAGTCTGGAGGAGGGTCATAGGGGGAGGAGCCAGTGCACACCACCTGACCTAGTAAAGCTTTACTTTTTTGTGCCCTGTCTCCTGCGGAGCCGCTATTCCCCATGGTCCTTTCAGGAACCCCAGCATCCACTTAGGACGATAGAGAAATAGATGTTATGTCCAGCAATCCAACAGGTGTCTGGTACAAACATGTATTTCACAGAATACAACAGTCTGTGGTATTCAACATATCCATTATGCCAATTACTATAAAGACAAAACAGGTAGCAATTTATAAAAACATCCTCTCTCTAGTTAATCTCTCAGCCTAAAGGGCCCCATACACTAGAACGATTATGCCCTATTTCAGCCCAATTCGGGCATTCGGCCCGATATATTGGGTGAAACTGAGCATTTTGGCTTTGTATCTGATCTGATGCGCGACCCCGTGAGCGTCGGAACGGATCCTCCAGATTGAACGTGCTGCACTCGTGATATGTCAGACCCCGCAGGCATGGCTGGGATCGCCCAAGATATAGTATGCAAAAGGACAGCATACGATGCATCTTGGGCGATCCTGCCGACCGGGAGGCTGCCAGGGTGATAGCCTGCGACATATCAGATGGACAAGTCGCAGTAGTGTATGGGGCCCTTTTCACATGCACTTCAGCTGATAAGACTTTCACTGATCTCAATTTGATTGTTCCCAATAAGATGTTTGGGATTGCTGATGTTTTCAGGTCTACACAGTTTTTTGGGTCAAAACTGCAATTCAATGAAGCAGACTGACAGACCATATTGCTGTGTATATGGACAACTTACCCAAGGGGCCGAATGTAATGAAATCAGAGTTGGCTAAACTAGGAGGGTTTTTTTTTTTTAAGTGGCAATCATTCACAAGGCATGGTTTTGCCTTGTAAATGATTGCCACTTTAAAAAAACGTCAGAGTTCAGCCACGAACCCGCACCTTTGGCCAACGCTGACTTCTTTACATCTTGCCCAATGTCTAAAATTGGCGACAACAGAACAGCGAGTAATAGCAAATGCAGATACAAACATCAAACATTGTAACTTTTTCTGTGATACAAGAAAGTGTTTGTAAATTAAATCCGAGACACAGCTTTGCTTTTGAATCTTCTGGAATTTTATTAACCCACTAAAATAAGAAAAGCATCAATATAAAACTACCTGAAACATTGAGGAAAATATCCCAATTACCAATTTTACTCCCACAAAGGACAAATGGTTTCTTATTTTTTTATTCCTTTTTGTCATAGACCAAGGACTTGCAACAGAGCCTGAGACAAGGACCAGAGCGTGGTGGACATACAAGAAGTCCTTAAGGGTTTTTAAAGAAGCTTTGTGACAATGCCACTGGTAGGGTTAATGTTATACCAGCTGCCTTTTGTAAACACCACTAAAAGGTTTTTAAAGCTAGGACAATACACGAACATTTGGCAAAAAAGGAGGTCCATTAATCTTCGGCATGGTCTCACGACAAGATGCATCAGGAAAAACACGAAGGCCTTAATATGTAAAGCTGAGAAGAGGGAGGGGCGTCACTGTGGGAACATATACAAAAACCAGCGCCAGACAGAAAAATCTATAGAGGCCGATAGAAATTGGGTGCAAAAAAAATACAAAATCTCTTCAGCTACCAACAGACAAGCGAAACTATTAAAATGCTGGTGTGCCACTAGTAACAAGGAAACCATGCTCATTTACCAGCATCTATCAACACATGATCTCCTAAAACTTCCTCAATGCAAATTCACCTCTATCAACTTTAAAAGTATTTACATTTTGACTAGAGAAATTGGTTAATACAACACTCATATGAATAATATTCCAATAGTTAATTTGTTGCAACAATTCTGCATGTTTAATTAAACTTTTCTTTTTTTTTTTTTTTTATAGAGCAAGAGCTAAATATGATCCATGACCAGGGTTGGACTGGCCCACAGGGGAACAGGGGAAACCACCGGTGGGCCTTTCTCTAGGGCTCAGGTTCCAGACTGTGCACTTGAATTACTCATTATATATGTTACCTTATACTACACAGGACTATGGTGTATTTTCTACAGTGCATTTCTGTTATTAATTATAATGCATGCACTAGCGGTATTTACTACAGTATATATATTTAGCAAGGGGCCCAGAACATGCACTCTCTAATGGTTAGCCAAGTCTCTGTGGCAACTGGCCACACCCTTAAACATGGGCCCCTACCAATGCATTTCCCCGGTGGGCCCTTCATGCCCCAGTCCGCCACTGTCCATGACCTCCGAATGAACTCCATAACACATACTAGAAATTATTTAAGCAGGAGTTAAACAGTAATCACAAGGCATTTAATATTAATTACTCTTTATTTATAAGCCATCAACATATAATGCGTCACTGTGGAGAGAATGGTATTTCTTTCACATCAGGCCCTGCCCCAGTGGAGTTTACAATCTAATTTCCCATATATAGTAGCACACAAAAACAGGCAGCACGCAGGCCTGAATGAAAACTGAGGATCCATGTGACTCTCTAGCTGGTTTACAAAGAATTAAGTGTTTGTGTTTTTTTTTTAAATTATTATTATTAATACATAAAAGGGGAATCGATTCAGACTGAACACATCCCTTCACCACTGGACAGGAATAGGTTGGAATGGGTGTAGTATGGTATGCCCGGTTGGAATAGCACTTGATAATCCCTCACTACAGACCAGAGAAACTAGTTCAACAGTCAACTTGCTGCAAACTCTTATTTAAACAGGACGAAAATCGGAATCCTCGCCCAATTCCATGTTGAACACCCCCCCAAACACACACACACAAAAAAAGTAGGACTCTAAGAGGATAAATTCAATTAGGTGAGAGTTTGGTCCAACAAGGCGGATTCACGGGAAATTCGCATTGCGAATTACATTTGAAAGTCCATTCTAAAATCGCATTTTTTTTTCTGAGTGAATTGGCCTGTTTTTGTCTGAACTCCCCAAGCAGGTATAATGATAGGGGAAAATCTTTATTTTAAAGGTAACAATGGGGTCGATTCAATTCGGCAACTTATGAATAGTGCCGGGAATTAGCTCCCGACGCTATTCAATTCAGCTTCAGTTAAGTCGGCGATGGCCCGTTCTCGCCGACTTAACAGGTAGTTTTGTCGGGAGAACGGGCATTCTCCGACTTAACTACCCGCGGCGATGCTGATTCCCGACAGAATCAGCCTCGCAACGGCCGCGCGGCAGCACTTTTGTCGGTTTTCTTCTCTCACCCCCCGGGGATGAGAGAAGAATTCCCGACAATTGCGGGTAACTAGCAGCTGAATTGAATAGCGTCGGGAGCTAATTCACAGGCGCTATTCATTAGTTGCCGAATTGAATCGACCCCAATGATGAAACTTGCTTCACAACCATAAGAAATCCACCATGACGACTAGTTAGGCATTTGGAAGTAATACATACGATATCCAGATAGTGATGATCCTGACATCTGAGGGTTTAAAGTATTTTTACACCCCCCTAAGCTTTTTACATTATTTTACTTTTTTGTTTCTTTAAAAAGCACAAAACAGCCATTTGAAATGCCGGCAGTCAGAATACACTTGTCCCCTAACCCTCCCTTCTAGCAGCCTAAACCTACACCTCCCACCTCCACAGCCTAACCCTAAACATCCCCAGTGGTGCCTAGACCTAACCCCTCTCATCAACCTAAAACCTAACCACCCCCAGGTGTCCCTTAACCTACCCCCCCCCCCCCCCTTGCAGCCTAACCCTAAACCCTCCTGCGCGGCTTACCTTTCAGTCAGCCTGGCAGATGCTCGTTCCCGATCCTCAATGGATATCTTTAAAAGGCACAGCACTTTCCTTATGCCCACTAACAGTCTATATAATTCTGCTCACTTTTTTGAGGTTTAGAAAGATTTTTCCACTTTTTCAGGCTATTTTCCCATATTTGGACAATATTCCCACAAGTAGTGCAAATTGTCATTTCTAATTAAACTCTGCAAATCCCGGGTGCGCGTAAGAAGGCAAAGTGTGCCAATTTATAGGTGAAGTGTGCGAGTTTAACCCTTTTGGCAAACTCGCTCCTAGTTGAATTCCCTTCTAAAAAATGCAGACATTGTAAGTTGTACCACTTTGCACACATATGGCTTGCTTAAACAATTTACTGTTTTAAATCCTATCATTGACAAAATGCAAGTCCCTCACTTCCCCCCGAAAGGGCTAATTAATACATTCTCAGGTATTTTGGCAGCAAAAAAGATTGAACCAACATGCCAAACTTGGAAACATGAGCGAAGAACTAGGTCAAGGGCCCCCCAACTACAAGATTGCTGAAAGTCAGTGATCATGTTCATTCTCTGGTGGGAAAAAAAAATTAAATGTTTGTTGTTTTCTTGTTCTTTAAGTCGCCTGACAAGGAGAAATCCAGTATCAAGATGTGGCAGAAATGCAAACCTAACACCACTTCTAGCTTGAGGTCTTTAATCTGATATATGGTTTTGCTCAGCGATCATGTCACATGTGAAAAAGGTGTCCTGTGTTCTTGGTATCAGTTAAACCTATATCGCTCTGGGTTATTATGACATCGCCAACTCAAAATACCAACACAGGAAGCCGCACACTGTAAGACACAATATTTACAGTGGCGACCTCAGTCTGTCAGCACACATCTGACAGGCTTGCCTCTAGCTACACTGGCAAATTAAGAGAATGTACTTTTCTCAGAATTTCTAGGGTTTTTTTTTTATTTATTTTTTATTTAACAAACTGCATAGAACTTATTTTTAGCTTGTAAAAACACAGTTTTAAGCATTACATGGCTTGTAGAAAAATAAAACAGTTTATGATTCAATAAAAATTAAATCTAGATGGCTAGTAACATGACTAATCTGATGAAAGTGAACATACTGTATGATGTTAGGTGCACAGTAAAGAGAAGCAATCCTTTCATGGACAAACCATGCTGCAATGCAAGGCATGCAAATGCACCTTTTCTTTTGCATGCTGTGAAAATACTGGCTGCTTTTGCATGTCGCGCACAAATACTGGCCAGCTTTATTTTTAAACTGAAACTGAGCATTGACACTTAACTGGCATGGTCACATCACATGGACTGTGCTGTCCCACTGTGTCTCACAGTTTGACGAGGAGATCCATTCTGCAGATGTGCATAATATATTAAATATATTAACAAATAATTTTTAAACAATATTAAAATAAAAAAATAATAATTTTATGAACGTTTTGAAGGAAAAATCGACAGTTAAGTCGATAAGACAGGACACAGGTACTCTAATGGGGCCCATACACTTATACGATATGGCATACAATCTGTGTGATCAATCGCATGATTGTATGCACATATTGTGCACCATGCGACGCGCGGGCACGCCGGTCGGCCATAACTGCCAGTGCAATGCCCTGCGATGTCACGTCGTAGGGCATCGCACAAGTGTATGGGGGACATAAGCCTAGGTACACACTATACAATTATCTGCCGGATAATCTGCCAGATTTAGCTGGTTGGAATGAAACTTTGGTAATGGATGAGAGCAAATGGCAATCGACCATTTGCTCCCAAAAAATGGCAAAATGGACAATTAATAAAATTAATAAATTTGTGTTTAACCAATCTGTATGAATGACAGGTTTTGTTAGTTTTCCAGTGTTTGGGAGCAAATGGTCGATTGTCATTTGCTCTCATCCATTACCAGATTTTCATTCCAACCAGCCAGATAATTGTATAGCGTGTACCTAGCTTTACTCAGTGCTCAGGACCCCAAATAGTGCACGCTTTCCAGGTCTCCCAACAGAATCACTAGTGAAATAATTTGCTCCACCTGCGGATCTTTTAAAATGTGTCAGTGAGTAATTAATACACCTGTGCACCTGAAGGGTGACCTGCAAAACGTGAACTGTGTGGGGGCCCTGAGGACAGAGTTATAAACCACTGAGCTAGGACATGCTCCATCACAACTTCAAAATCACTCAGAACATTTTAGATCTGCCCAACTTGCTGTGTAACATTGTTTCTCCATGGTACAAACTTTTCCACCTTTTTTTGTTTGGCCATTAATTCTGTAAAAGCTCTTCAATGTATACCAAATGACACATTTATTGCTATATTTCTGAATGTTAAAAATGCACCTATACTAATTTGTATACACACCAGCAATTGATGAGAAATGGGCGTGGTAAAAAACAGAGAAAGAAAAAAATCCAAAAAAAAAATCATAAAGTTTACTGCTCAGAGTAAAAAGCCTGCTAAGCCCACTAAGGAGGTCCAACTAACAGGTCTGAGGAAACGCATAATAAAAAAATTAAAAAAATTGTATCGGGGCAACCAATGACGACTAAAACCTGAAAATCTTATGTAGACATTTATGGATAAGTAAATTTACATGACAAAATTAGATTTAGCAATTAATAAATCCACCTCTCACATACTGTACATGCTTTACAGAATAAAGCCATTTTCCGCTAAGTATTTAAAGAAAGAAGAAAAAAGAAAAAGAGGTTGATCAGCCCTGACAAAGCCCTCCACAACTATAAAGCGTGATTGGGGGCATCTCAGGACATGGCCAAGTAAAACAAATGAAGGTTTTCTCCGTTAAAGGATTTGGAGGGCACATATTTGATCCAGCTGGGTTGGTTGTACGTAGAACCAATGAAGACTAAAAAAAAAAGAAAAAAAAAAAAGAAAAAAAAAAGAAAAAAAAAGAACAAAAAAGAAAAGAAAATGCAAAGTTTCTATCATATGGACCCATGCAGAAACTGGTGATCAGAGCAAATATCGAAGGTGCAGTCAAGTGACGTTCTATACCCTTTATGCTTTATAAATTTATATAACCCTTACAGAATCTGGAAGGCAAGGTATGAAGAGACACTACACTGAATTATATAAATAAAATATGTTTTGTACCATTACCTTAAATAGGGAGTATTACAATATAAAAAGGAAGCTTAAGAAGAATAGGATTGTCATCCAAAGCAGTCGTTCTCAAATCTGGTCCTCACAACCCCAAACAGTTCACATTATCAGGTCACCTAGGAGGTGCACAGGTGTACGCATTACTAACACTTTTTTAAAACAACTACAGGTGGAGCTGATTATTTCACAGCAGCAATTCAACAGGTCTAACGTTTAGGAGCCCAGCAGCCATGGAGTACACTTTTTTCTCTTGCAGCCTCATGAGGTGCAAGGAAAAATGTGTGAAAACTCAGCACTTTGGCGCCCAAAGCAGAACTTTAGATGGGGTTAGCCATGTAAAACTGAATACTGGCAACTGTTTGGGTGTCTAAAACGTCCTAAAGCTACTCATGTGTGCATAAAGTTTTTCACTTGTGAATACTCAAACTCATAATTCTGGCTATGAGGGGAATTCAATTATGCCCAAAAAAAGTTCAGGCAAAAAAAAAAAAGGGGGTTTGCTGTTCAATGTTTTTTTTTTTATCCAGGAAATTCAATTGAAGCCCATTTCAAGTTCACTGACCTATGGTGTTTTTGTGTTTGTGGCAGCGAAAAAAACAGGTCACTTATTGGGCTTTATTTTTGGGACCTCAGCGGGTGCCAGAAAAAAAAAATCTCCGGTAAGTTACGGCGTCTGGACCAATTGGATAGCACCCAGGGGATCAGCCATGGTAAATTACCGCGCATTGCCACCAAACTAGCTGTTGCCAACAACCATTTCGAGAGCTTCTGTAACATTTATTAAAAAAAAGCCTTTTATTCCTCGGTATCATCGATATAATCAGTCAGATATCACTGGGAAATCCAAATCAATGATACAAGGCACCCCATTTCCCATAGCCAACAGTTTTCATTTACTACGTCGTTTCCCTAGCCCAGGTGTTCTCAACTCCAGTCCCCAAGTACCCCCAAACAGGTCATATTAATCAGGATTTATAGATCTGTAGAAACGGATGGTATAATTAAACCGCAAAATAGATTTAATAGATGCTGAAAACATGACCTGTTGGGGATATTCAAGGACTCTAGTTGGGAACCCACTGCCCTAGGCAAATGTTACCACAACTATGCCCTTTACACAGGATATCCTTTAATGGATGTCAAAATAATTATTTTATTTTTAAATTAAACCAGTTGTTTCCAAACTTTCGTGAATCATGGTGCCCTTGAATATCAGCTTTTTTTCCTGGTACCCATACGCCATTTCTTATTGAGAAATGCAGCAAAGGTTATTAAAGAAGTAAATTGTGCTTACCTGTCATCCAGTTCTGTGGTGGTGGACAGGGTAGCACTTCGGTTTGTCCCCATACTTTAGGATAGACAAAACCAGTGATCGTGGCTGCTAATCACAATGGTTTTAAGTTTAATATGGCCCTGTACCACCAATCCGTGGCACTCCTGCAAGTGCTAAGCAGAACCCGAGGTTGCCACGACACCCAATTTTGGAGCCCCTGAGTTAAGCCATTTATTTAACAATAGAATGTGTCACAGTGTAGAATTAGCTAAATTAGCTAAACTCTGCAGCCCTACTATGCAGCAGGTTGCCATATTAGGAGGGTGGTGCTTCTCAAACACAGCAGATGCAGAGTCACTGGCATCTTAGCAGACATGCTTTGTAACAAGAAGACTGAACTGACGGATTTATACACAGGAACCAATGAGGTCACTATGACCTGTTTTAGATTCCGCTACTCCATTATACTAAAGATGCGAGAGGAGCTTCAGCTATCTGTAAAATGCTACTACAGAACTGCAGAGTAATGTCAGCTTAACACAGAACAATCTATTTTAGATTTCATATCTTCTGATAGTTTAAATTTTCAGGTTAAGTGGGCCTTAATATCGTAATATTCTCATGATTAGTACAAATGGAGATGTAAACTTACCTAAAAGCTCTGAACATTTAATGAAATACCTACATACAACATACAAATAAGAACCACTATGTGGAGAGATTGAATTGATTTACAGGGCACATACAAAAAATCTTTAAGTGTGTGTTTTAGGGAAGAACTTAAAAAATCATGAATGTCTTGGTTGTTTATGAACCTGTGGTCTGTGACAGGAAATTAGTTTGCAGAGTACTTGGTGCTATAATGTAATTAACCCAGCAAACTACTCTACCTTTGTGCACGATAAGCAAGACATTTCTCTATGGGAAGCCATAGGAGGGTTGTTGTTTTTTTTCAATTTATTTAATTATTTTATTCTTATTAAGAGTGCCCATTGCCCACACACCATGGAGACAGACATTTTGTGGTTCGAACTGACATTCGTAAGAATGAAGGGTACACATTCTTTAGGAACTTCAGTCATTGTTCAAAAAAAAAGTGTTACCCAGTAAATTTCTGAATGGTTTGGAGTATAGCAATACTTAACACTTTGTATTTTAAAACAAAAATAATAGTATGAAAAAGGGCAATCTAATAATAAATAATAATAATAAATTTAATAAACTGCTGAGAAACTCTACATGGACACAAAGCAATGTTCTACACAAAATGAAATGGACATACAGTATGTAATAATTGATGCTAACAAGTTCGATATTATATGTATGCAAAGAGTTAATGCTATTGCTCAGACGTGTTGAAGCATGCACTGCTGCAACGTCCCACCATCCAGACAATGGTAATGATAAAACGGACCATTTAGTCTGCCCTTTTATTCGCTTTAATCAAAAAAAGTAAAAAGTAGCAAATATTTGACTAAAGTAACAGATTAGTTACATATTATCGTTTTAATTGATGTTCCAGCATCAGTCCTACATTAAAATTCATAGATTATCTCCCTCCCCCACTATGAAGGAGACCACCACAATGCAGCTTTTCATCATTCCATTTCAATATGTTGTATGCAGCATTCCTCCATCTTTTGTATTTATTAGCCTGCAGATTCCGATCCTATCCAACCAAGATGTGCTCGTTCATGCATTTTAATCTCCGGAATAAATTATCACAATTTAGAATCTTTATATCATTTTTAGTTGAAAACAATACTGTGTACAGTACAGAGAAAAATTACATTTACCCCTTGAGCGTTATGTTATACAAAGCAATGAGGGATACCACTGGTAATACGGAAAATATTTTTGGGGAATTCATTAGAAAGCGTTCTAGATATTTTTTTACGCAGTCACTTGTCAGTATGAGGGTCTACTATCCTGAATTAATGAATTTCATGTTTTCTATTCCGTTTAAATATTACCCTTCTTTCTCCACACTACTAGGACATTGTGTACTGTGCTCCTCAAAGTAACTGCTAAACAAGGCCGTCTTAGCCGTGTAGTGTACCCTGGGCAAAGCATCATTCAGCTTGGGGACACTATTGGTGGCAGCTGTGATGTCCCGCGGGTGGTAGGGGGTGTTCTATCTTCCACACAGCATGCAGAACCTGGAGCAGTAATTTTTGCTAATTACTCCTTTACTGCATGCATGGATTGATATGGGGGGGGGGATAGTGAGAAAGCTTAACTGTAGAAAGGGGAACTCGGCTGAATTAAGGGGCCCTGTTACATGACCTCCAGGGTGGTAGGGGGTTGTTTAATATGTGGGAGAGGAGTGGATAGTGGAGTGGGCTTAATATTCATCATTTTCTGGTGGGAGCGCAGCTTGCTTGACCGCGGATACAGTATCTCCAGTTCCTCAGGGTGGATTTCTTAGCTTTCAATGGGATAAAAAAAAAAAAAACAACAATAGGGAGACTCACCTCTAAGGAGGGACTGGGGTACAGGAGCTGGAGAAATCCACCGACGAAAATATAAAACCGCATCAAAAGGCATGTGGAGCTGGAGCAGAGATAGGCTTCTGGAAGGCTAATATCTTCGGTTCTGGGATCTCCAGATCTGCGGACGGTAGGGGGAGCTGGCTGCGGAGGGAGGGGGGGTGGGGGGAGGAAGACGCTTCAGGAAGAGAGGTCTCCCTGCAGCGCCTCCCCCCACAGTCCGCTCCCCCTGCGGCCTGCAGCACCGCTTGTCTCCTCACCTTGTTTTCAAGTCGGATTGAGTTTGTCGGAAAGAGGGCCAACACCTGTCGGATTTGGCCCCATTTCTGACAGAAGCACGTGGATCGGCGGCTATTCCGCAGATCCACGTGTTTTCCGACAAGTCGGGAATTCACGAGTTGTCGGGAAAAATCAGCCCTTATTGAATAGATCGGAACCCCTTCCGACCTATTTCTGTCGGAAGCTGCAGGCTTTCCGACAAGACAGTAGCTTCCGACAGTTACTGAATACAGCCCTAGGCCATGGTCATGTAAGCTTGGAAAGTGAGTAAACCAATCTAGAAAATGATTCATTATCTTTCAGGTAGCCAGTGAAGAGAGCAGAGAATGGGTGTTATTTGGCTGGAACAGCCTGGCAGCTGCATTTTGTAGCATCTACAAGCTGTGCACTCTTTTGCTGGAAGACCAAGGTAGAGGGCATAGCAATAGTCTAGGTGTGATGATACAAATACATGCATGACTTTAGGCAGAACTTCTGAGAGAAGGAAATGCTTGATTCTGGCTGTATTCCTCATATATATTCTAAATGGCTGCCTCTAATCAATGTATGTAGGTGAACAATGGAACCATTGCTGTTCTTCAAAAATGTCTTTTTAGTCTTCAAGTATGATGCTTCTATAAATTATATAAGCTATAGGACAGCTCGGGTCTACTACGGCATACCGGTGCTCGGGATCCAGGCGCCGGGAACCCGACCGCCGGTATGCTGGCAGCGGGGCAAGCGCAAAAGAGCACCTTGCGGGTTCTCTGTGCTCGCCACGATGCGGACACGCTGGCGCGCCACGCTATATATATTGGACACCCCAAGAGGGAAAATAGTTGACAGTATGCCGGGTGTCGGGATTCCGGCGCCAGTATACTGAGATCCGGGATTCCAACAGCCGGCATATCAAGTGCCACCCAGACAGCTCATTTGACTTCATCAGCTTGTTTGAGGTTTATTTAAAGATATATTGCTGTTACAATATGAAAATTAAACCGTACCTCTTCAAAAACACCATGAGCATAAATATGGCTGTGCCAATATGAATAAACTTTAGTCTATTCTCAGGTTCTAAACTACTCATCACCCACGTTTAGGTGCTTTCAGAGAGCATCAGGCTTGTCTACGTAACCAGAGTGTGAACCTCTAACCAGACCTTGATTTAAATGGATGAAATGTTTGATACACAGATTACTGTTATAGGTTATTTAATGGCAATGTTTTGCATGTTTACCTGATGGATTCAAAAGCCAGTGATCTGTAAAAAAAAACAGGGTTATTACCTGCGCGGCTTAAAGGATCCTTAAAAAATAGGATTTTGGTTACCTACCGGTAAATCCTTTTCTCGTAGTCCGTAGAGGATGCTGGGGTCCACATTAGTACCATGGGGTATAGACGGGTCCACCAGGAGCCATTGGCACTTTAAGAGTTTGAGAGTGTGGGCTGGCTCCTCCCTCTATGCTCCTCCTACCAGACTCAGTCTAGAAACTGTGCCAGAGGAGACGGACATCTTCGAGAGAAGGATTTAAACACAGAGTGGCGAGATTCATACCAGCTCACACATACAAGGCACATCAAGCTAACTTAGCTTGTAAGCTCAGTAACCGCTGAAACATTATTTACCAAGTAACCATGCAGTTACTCAACTAAAACGAAGTTGTACTGAACCAAAAAACGATAGCAGGAAAACAAAGCGCTGGGCGGGCGCCCAGCATCCTCTACGGACTACGAGAAAAGGATTTACCGGTAGGTAACCAAAATCCTATTTTCTCCTACGTCCTAGAGGATGCTGGGGTCCACATTAGTACCATGGGGATGCATCAAAGCTCCCAGAACGGGAGGGAGAGCGCTGAGGCTCCTGCAGAACTGATTGACTAAACTTCTGGTCATCAGAGGCCAAGTATCGAACTTGTAGAACTTTGCAAACGTGTTCAACCCAGACCCAGTTGCACCTCTGCAAAGTTGTAAAGCCGAGACACACCGGGCAGCCGCTCAGGAAGACCCCACCTTACAGGTAGAGTGGGTCTTGACAGTCGTAGGACACTGCAATCCTGCTGTAGAATATGCATGCTGGATAGTGAACCTGATCCTGCGAGAGATCATTTGCTTAGAAGCAGGACACCTCATTTTCTTGGGATCATACAGGACAAACAGAGGCCAATTTTCTGTGACGAGCAGTCCTCTTCACATAGATTTTCAGAGCCCTTACAACATCCAAGGACTTTGATGAAATTGAGGAGTCAGTAGCCACTGGCACCACAATAGGTTGGTTGATATGAAATGCCGACACAACCTTCGGAAGAAACTGCTGATGTGTCCGGAGGTCAGCCCTATATTCGTGGAAGATCAAGTATGGGCTTTTTACAGGACAAAGCTCCCAACCCCGACACACATGTAGCAGAAGCTAATGCCAACAACGTGACAGCCTTCCATGTAAGAAATACATAGCCGCGGTAAGTCTTGATAAGCGAACGGCCCCTGCTGCAGCAGGTCCTCACGAAGAGGAAGAGGCCTCGGCTCTTCTTGCAGTAGATCCAGAAGATCCGCGTACCAAGCCCTTCTTGGCCAGTCTGGAGCAATGAGGACCACTTGAACCCGTTCTCCTTATGAGCTTTAGAATTCTTGGGATGAGTGGAAGTGGAGGAAACACGTACACCGACTGGAACACCCACGGAGTCACTAGGGAGTCCACCGCCACTGCTTGCGGGTCCCCCTTCCTGGAACAATACCGCTGAAGCTTCTTGTTGAACACCTCCGGATGGAGACCCCACGCCCCTTGATGGAGATAGTGTCTGCTGAGGAAGTCCGCTTCCCAGTTGTCTACTCCCGGAATGAAGATTGCCGACAGCGCCAACGCGTGTTTTTCTGCTTGGAGGATGATTCTTGTTACCTTTTACATTGCAGCTCTGCTCTTCGTTCCGCCCTGTCGGTTTATGTAAGCCACCGTTGTCACATTGTCCAACTGCACTTGGATCAGCCCGATTTCTCAGAAGATGGGCCGCTTGAAGAAGACAGTTGTAGACGGCTCTTAGTTCCAGAATGTTTATCGGTAGGCCGGCTTCCAGATTTGACCACCTTCTTTGGAAGGTTTCCCCTTGAGTGACCGCGCCCCAGCCCCGGAGACTTGCATCCGTGGTTAGAAGGATTCAGTCCTGAATCCCGAACCTGCGGCCCTCTAGAAGGTGAGGCAGTTGCAGCTACCAGAGGAGTGAAATCCTGGCCTTTGGTGACAGACGTATTTTCTAGTACATGTGTAGATGGGATCCTGACCACTTGTCCAGGAGATCCAGTTGGAAGGACCGAGCGTGAAACCTCCCATACTGCATGGCCTCATAAGAAGCCACAATCTTTCCCAGAAGGCGAATGCACTGATGAACAGACACCCGAGTTGGCTTCAGGACATCCCGGACCATTGTTTGTATTACCAACGCTTTTTCCTCTGGAAGAAACACCCTCTGCACTCCGTGTCAAGGATCATTCCCAGAAAGGACAACCTCCTAGTTGGTTCCAAATGTGATTTTGGAAGATTCAGGATCCAGCCATGTTCCCCGAGAAGCTGGGTCGTGAGAGCTATGGACCGTAGCTTCTCCTTGGACGATGCTTTTATCAGCAGCTCGTCCAGATATGGAATTATGGTCACCCCGTCTGCGGAGGAGAATCATCATTTCCGCCATCACCTTGGTGAATACCCTCGGTGCTGTGGAGAGGCCGAATGGCAGGGCCTGGAACTAAAAATGACAGTCCAACAGTGCGAATCGAAGATGAGCTTGATGCGGCAGCCAAATCGGAATGTGAAGGTATGCACCCTTGATATCCAGGGATACCAGGAATTCCCCCTCCTCCAGACCTGATATCACTGCCCTGAGAGACTCCATTTTGAACTGGAACTCCCTCAGAAAGGGGTTAGTGATTTTAAGTTCAGAATAGGCCTGACCGAACCATGCGGTTTCAGTAACACGAAATGGTTTGAATAGTAACCTTTGTTTTGCATATGAGGTGGTACTGGCACAATGACCTGTGCTTCCACCAACCTTTGCACGGCTTCTTGCAGGACAGTCTTGTCCGCTGGCAAGCCTGATTTGAAAAATCGGTGAGGAGGGAGATTTTGAAATTCCAGCCTGTACCCCTGAGACACAATATCTTGCACCCAGGGGTCCAGGCCAGATGACACCCAGACATGACTGAAATGACAGAGTCCCGCTCCCACCGGCCCAACCTCCGGGGTGTGCAGTCCACAGTCATGCGAAGGACTTTGGTGTACCTGAAGCAGGTTTCTGTTCCTGGGAACCTGCAGCAGCAGGTTTCTTGGACTTGGGCCGACCTCCCTGAAAGAAGGTGTTGGACGGCTTGGTCTTTCTGGGCTTGGTAGACCGAAAGGGCTGTGATGTAGCTGAAGAAAAGGGTTTCTTCGGAGCAGGTGTAGCTGAGGGAAGAAAAGGTGACTTACCAGCCGTAGCCGTGGAGATCCACGCATCTAACACTTCCCCAAAGAGAGCCTGACCTGTGTAGGGTAGGGTCTCCACACTTCTCCTGGATTCCACGGCGGCAGACCACTGAGGCAACCACAGTCTTCGACGAGCTGATACAGACATGGAAGAAATTCCCGCAGCCATGGAACCCAGATCTTTCATGGATTCTACCAGAAATCCTGCCGAATCCTGAATGTTACGTAAAAACAATTCAACATCACATTTTTCCATAGTATCCAAGTCCTCAAGTAACGTGCCTGACCACTTTACTATAGCTTTGGCAATCCAATTACTGGCAATAGTGGGACGTAGTATTGCCCCAGAAGCCGTGTACATGGATTTGAGCGTATAATCAATTTTACGATCAGCCGGCTCTTTCAAGGCGGTAGAACCTGTAACAGGTAAAACCACCTTTTTTGAGAGTCTGGATACTGACGCGTCAACAATAGGCGGGTTTTCCCATTTTTTCCTATCCTCTACTGGGAAAGGAAACGCTACCAGAACCCTTTTAGGAATCTGGAATTTTTTATCCTGGTTTTCCCAAGCCTTTTCAAAGATAGCATTTAATTCCTTTGACGCAGGTAAGGTTAGCGAGGCTTTCTTATTTTCAGTGAAGTAAGTCTCCTCAACCTGCTCGGGTGTTGTATCAGCAATATTCAACACATCCCTAATAGCCTCTATCAACTGCACCCCTTTTGCAAGAGATGATGCCGCCCGCAAAACATCCCCGTCACCGTCTGCAGTATCGGTATCATCCTGCATAATCTGTGCAAGAACACGTTTATGTGAATATACAGCGGGAGCCCTGAGGTACCAGAACTGGGCCAGAATGCCATAGAGTTATGTAGAGCCTGAGTTGCAGATTCATTTTGTGCAACCCTATTTGAAATCTGAGAAATCATAGATTTGATAGAGGATAACCACTCGGGCTCCCTTGCTGGAATCTGTGCTAAACCAATGTAATCCTGATTACATGGAATGGGATCATCCTGAGAGGACATATCCTCTGCAGCATATGACACAGAGTCCCTGAAAATTGCTTAATGGAGACCACAGACACTCCACACACACACACACACACACACACACACACACACACGGGAGGACAGACAGAGTTTCACCCCCAAGAATGGCAAGAGTGACACAAAGATTGGAGCCAACCCACACAGCGCGATTTTAATATCAAGGGAGACCCCTTATCAGCGCTGATTGTGCACCTTAATAGGTTAAACAGTCGTTTTGCAGCCTCCCCCCCTTCTACAACCCCCTGGTACCGTGAGAGATAGATGGAGTTGCTGTGGAGGGACTTGCTCTTCCTGGACAGCACTGTGCAGGAAGGAAAATGGCGCTTAACGCTGCTGGGTCCGCTCTGAAGAGAAGCTCCGCCCCCAAAATGCTGTCTTCCCGCTCTTCCTAGGATTATACTGGCCTGAGGATTTATGCTGGCTGAGATCCCGGGACCCCGATAGGCTGTGTGACCAGTGTAGGGAGTAGGCACTGGCTCAGGGCGCCCCTCACAGAGCCGCACTATGTACCGCTGAGCCTCCGGAGAACAGTTAGTACTCCTACCCTGATGCCGCCATATTCACACCAGCCCCCCGCTTGCTAGGGAAGTCGGTGAGTCACTCGCCACTGATCTTCAGCTCTGCAAGGGGGTGGCGGCATGCTAACTGTGTGACAGCTCTGTAAAGGGGGTGAGCGATCCCCTGTGGTGGGGAATGATCTATACCCTCAGGAGCTCAGCGTCCTGTCAGCGGAGATAGTGGCTCAGACCCTTCAGGGCGGACCCTACTCCCCCCCCCCCCCCCCCTTAGTCCCACGAAGCAGGGAGGCTGTGGTCAGCAGCCTCCCTGTAAAATAATGAACTCTAAAATAAACTTTTACCAAAGAAACTTTGGAGAGCTACCCAAGCTGTGACCGGCTCCTCCGGGCACATTTTCTAAACTGAGTCTGGTAGGAGGGGCATAGAGGGAGGAGCCAGCCCACACTCTCAAACTCTTAAAGTGCCAAAGGCTCCTGGTGGACCCGTCTATACCCCATGGTACTAATTTGGACCCCAGCATCCTCTAGGACGTAAGAGAAAAATAAGCTAGACTGCGGTGTACATGGGTGACCCAGGTCATCAGACCCAGATCTCACTAAAAGCCTATGGTAAGTCTGATCCCCAGGTGATGGGGATGTCATTTTGTTGTAACACCAGAGGGAAGATCCACCATTGACCCAGGTCCAGCTTGCAGTGTAAACAGTGTTTTAAGCCGCTGTGGGATGGCTTGAAACCATTTTCAATTACCCAGGTCAGACCTGGGTTCTTGGTGGAAAAGTTGTATAAGAAAGGCTCCACTGTGCCATCTATAGAACCGTACAAGTATTATCTGCAGAATTAACTGTATAATGTTGTACTATATGTAAACAGTATGTTATCTGTAGAACTGTATAATGTTAATTTATATGTAGAACAGGGTATTAGCTGTAGAACTGTACAATGGACTCGATTTAATTCAGCGCAGATTAAGTAGCGGCGGGATGGGACTCCAGAAACTATTCAATTCAGCGTGCTGTCATCCCTAACTAGAGGATTTCTTCTCGCACCCATGCGAGCAGAAATCCGACAAAACTTAGGTCCGCAATGCTGTTTTGTGCCACAGCGCTGACAAAACAGCAATGCGGCGGATACTTTAGACGGAGAATGACCATTCTCGCGCCTAAACAATTTTAGTCCGTGAGAACCATCCTTCCCAGATATGACAGCATGCAGGATTGAATAGTACCAGGAGCTAATTCCCGGCACTATTCAATCCGCACTGAATTGAATTAAGCCCATTGTTGGATTATATACCTGGACCATTTTATAAAATGGAACGCCTTTTACATGAATCATTCTGCAACAGTAAACTGGCCAAGGTAACATACAGGATGACTAAATATTGATCAATACAGTGGGGTCAATTCAATTTGCCGACAGAATCAGCCTTGCGCCAGCACTTTTGTCGGATTTCTTCTTGCACCTCCCAGGGGTGAGAGAAGAAGTCTTGACAATTAAGTGTCACATGTCGCTGTATTGAATAGTACCGGGAGCTAATTCCCGGCGCTATTCAACTGTCAGCAAATTGAACTGACCACAGTAATATTACACACCACGTACATTTGCTGAGTATGAGCAATACTACTCAATTCTCACAGTCTACTGGACTACTGTAACAGGATAATAGCATATGCACCAGTGATGCACAAAATACAATGGCATCGCTGCAGTGCCAATTCCTATTCACTGTGTTTATAAGCAATTTAGCCCTTAACCTGCAATCTAAAAGGAGTAGTAAACAACAAAAAAATCTTCAAAAGACTCAGTCTTCTGGTGATCTGAATGGCCCTAAAATCAGACAATTACGAGTATTATCGCTGAGGTACTCTAAGATCAGATAGCATGAATAACGGAACGCAAATCACTAGGCTCACAGCAGAAACGTAACTGTGTGTCAATTATCAAAATCACCTATACCCCAGTGCACTGATCATCTCTCGGTTGGAGATACTATTTCAGAGTGGGGAAAAATAACAGTTTAGAAAAAGTTTACTTTAACGTTTGACTGCAAATGAGTAATAAAACAGGTTACTCGGCACAATGAGCTGCTGAACATATTTCTATTAAAGCAGTAATCCAAACATAAGTTTTTTCTTTTTAAAAGCAAGCCAAGTATATTTTAAGTATGCTTATGGCAGTACTTTTACATATCACTATGTAGCCGAATGTTTGGCTGCGCACATATACTGCATATATGTTACCCTAAACAAATATCTTACAACTCAACTGCATTAATTCAATTCAATGTGATGTGCCACTGGGTTCTGCGGGCATTTACTGTAGTGCAGTCATATGGACTGGATTCAATTAGCTGCAGTAAATTACCACGCAGGCAAAAAAGTGGTAACCTCTGGCTTCTAGAGTCAAGGCTTTTCAAAAAAACATTTCTCACTTATAATTTTGCCTCTAACTTGCATTAATCCATGGGTACCAGGAAACGTATCTGAAGCAATGGGTTAATACATTCTTGGCACCTGCAATAAGAGCACTTGCAGAGGATTTCTGTTTAAGCCTCCCTCAGGTGCAGCTTATCGCGGCCAGTAATTGAATAGCCTCATCAGACCAACTGGGTGTAAGGGGAGACTTGTCAGCGGACACAGTATTTAGTACCAAAATTCCCCCCCAATGAGTTGTGAGGCAAAATTTCCTATATCCTGCCATGTATGGCATGGTTTGGCATGCTACAGACTCGGATTTAGCTATGCTTTGTGATTTTACTTAGTTTGCTTCTTTAATATGCTACGTTATACATATTCTATAATGGCAAAACAAAAACGGTAAAATCCATCCATTCGCTACTCATAGAAAAAAAAGTTTAGCTGTGCAATGCATGGCAGCCAAATTGAGGAAAATAGTTGTAAGTGGACACATCTTTAACAAACTTCCATCTTTGTAAAAGTGGGATAATTTTACAGTACACAGAGCAAATAGAGCTCAGAGGGTGGTTCCAATGACACCCTGGGGCAGATGTATTAACCTGGAGAAGGCATAAGGAAGTGATAAACCAGTGATATGTGCAAGGTGATAAACACACAAGCCAATCAGATCCTAACTGTTAATTTCCATATTGGAGCTGATTGGCTGGTGCATTCATCACCTTGCACATATCACTGGTTTATCACTTCCTTATGCCTTCTCCAGGTTAATACATCTGCCCCCCTGTTCACTACATCATGTGACTGTAGCTGGCATGGTAGACCATCATGATACTGTGCAGAATTATAAAATCATTGATTACACAGTCTGTTGAAAGAAGCCAAAGAAAAATGCCATATATACCAACATTTTTATGGGTAATTGCTACTTGTAATATAATGTAATGTATGTGGAAGAACTGATATTACATTATAATTTCTGCAAGACATAGGTAAACAATTGGCATGTGTTAATGTAACTGACCAGATAAATCACTATGAGAAACAGAGGAGGCAGACATTTTTAGATGTCAGCCATGATTTCATTATTGCTTATGAATTCACTAGTAGCAAGGTGCACACTCTGTCAGCGATGCCCTTCTTGAATTTACTGGTAGGAATATTAGCTCATCCACTCATTTATTTATTAACAGTTTCTTAAATAGCACAGCAAATTCCATGGGCTTTACAATTGGAACAGTTACACAGGTTGAGTATCCCTTATCCAAAATGCTTGGGACAGAAGTATTTTGGATATGGGATTTTTCCATATTTTGGAATAATTGCATACCATAATGAGATATCATGGCGATGGGACCCAAGTCTAAGTACAGAACGCAATTATGTTTCATATACACTCAGACTAAAGGTAATTTTAGCCAATATTTTTAATAACTCTGTGCATTAAAGAAAGTGTGTGTACATCCACACAATTCATTATGTTTCATATACACCTAATACACACAGCCTGAAGGTCATTTAATTCATTTTTAATAACTGTGTTTTAAACAAAGTTTGTGTACATTAAGCCATCAGAAAACAAAGGTTTCACTATCTCACTCAAAAAATTCTGTATTTCGGAATACTTGGACATGGGATACTCAACCTGTAATATGAATAACAGACTGAGGTAGGAAGGCCCTGTTCGCAAGATTACAATCTATATGAATATAGGCATTGATAAACAAGGATAGTTGCTACCTGTTGAATAATTGTCCGGCCAGATTGCAAAAGGTTCTTAATGGGCTGTATGATCTGATCACCCAGCAATGTTGGCTAAAGGTCAGGAGGTTGTGAAAGTAAAGAAAGACTAAATATTTTAGGTTATGTGTGGACTGTACAGAGAGGATGTAATTAGACAGGGAGGCATTGAGGTTATGTGGGTGGATCTGGAATTTGATAAGCTTTCCTCAAATGGTGAGTTTTCGGTTAAAACTTGAAGGTTTGGAGACTAGAGAGTTTTATTGTACATGGGAGGGCATTCCACATAGTGGGTATAGCTCATAAAAAGTACTGTAATTTGAGTAGGAGTGAGAAATACGTGTGGAGGAGAAACGCAGATCTTCTGCAGAGCGGCACTAATGCCACAATAATGTCTTCAGGCAAGTTTATCAAACTTGTGAACCACCCATGTATCCTCGGTAAGCTATAAAAACGCTGTATCGTCCCATGGCTGCTCACATTCCCACACAAGCATAACCTTAGCCAAGCAGCGACACGGACAACAGATTGCCAATGACAAGGTCAGCTTTAATGTATAATATCAGGAAGTATGGTGGCAAAGGGATGGCCTGATGTAAAATGCGTCTAAATTAGAGGATTAAGAGGATGGGACTAACCGCTGGCAAATCCTCCAAGCAACTTGCAAGGGGGAAGGGCCAACTGCCACCCTTTCCGTAGACAACAGATGGGGGCCTTCTGCCCACCCGCCTATCACAACTTGAGGTGACCAAAGATCCTGACCCAATGGGAGAAGGAGACCATCTGCACAATTGGTGACCCCATCACCCGCAGGGTACCCTTCGCCTACTCTCACACTGATAGGAAACCTCCCCTCAGGGCACAAACCACCAAAACAGAATAAAAAAGGTCATCCCATCCTCAAAAGCTGATAACTAACCAATGGGATAGGAGGGAGGGTAACAAATCCATGGAAGTAGACTACCTCTCTACCTAACTAGATAATATGAACCAACAAAACACATCCCAAATGCATAAACATTTGCCTATTGCGCAACTTACACTACCCATAACCAACACAACACTTAACCCTTTGTGTGCCACACGTCCGCCGACCCCAAGGCCTGGTGGTTTGTGACACACCAGCCATATTTACTGCTGTATGTGTTCTTTCTACTCAGTAACATCCCAGCTATACAATCTGCACATAACTTTACATATTTGCTCATTGTACACTCACAAATTCCACTTAAACTAAGCCAACACTACTGTATGATTGGTTCATGTTGGCCACAAACCACCACTGTAACCCAACTAAACCAATATGCAATATAGAGCACATCATGTATATAATGGGTAAACGTATCAATAGCGCAAAAATGTTGAACCACCTCTGGGGGTGGGTGCAGCTGAACACAGCGAGTGGTCCAAGCTCATATATTGGCATGCAAACAAAAGGCCATTGTGTCAGCGCTCACCTTATGCGGTTTTGGGTAGTATGTGTAGATTATACTATTGGGTGTTATGTGCCTCTTGTACTGTAACCAAATATTGAAGTTATACTATGAAATAAGGAATGGGGGGGGGGGGGGGGGGGGGTCGTGTATGGCTGTGTGAGAATATTAGAATATGGTAATATGTATGCATGCATGCATGCATGCATGTATGTATGTATATAGTGAATGAGACCAGATAAAAAGTGTAATGTAAAATAAGAGTGTATTTATTAAAAAAGTCACATTGCTATCTGGTCTGTTCATATAACAAGCATGAACTAACAAGAAAGTCAGAGCAGTTTCACAACCAAAGGGACTTGTGTGGAAGAAGGTTACAGGAAGTCCTTTAGCAATTCCTTTCACCACTACCTTCGGGAATAGGGGAGGACTATATTCAGTGTGTGTGTGTGTGTGTGTGTGTGTGTGTGTGTGTGTGTGTGTGTGTGTGTGTGTGTGTGTGTGTGTGTGTGTGTGTGTATGTGTGTATATATATATATATATATATATATATATATATATATATATATATATATATATATATATTTATATATTAAGAATTTACTTACCGATAATTCTATTTCTCGTAGTCCGTAGTGGATGCTGGGGACTCCGTCAGGACCATGGGGATTAGCGGCTCCCCAGGAGACAGGGCACAAAAATAAAGCTTTAGGATCAGGTGGTGTGCACTGGCTCCTCCCCCTATGACCCTCCTCCAAGCCTCAGTTAGGATACTGTGCCCGGACGAGCGTACACAATAAGGAAGGATCTTGAATCCCGGGTAAGACTCATACCAGCCACACCAATCACACCGTACAACTTGTGATCTGAACCCAGTTAACAGTATGACAAAACGTAGGAGCCTCTGAACAGACGGCTCACAACAATAACAACCCGATTTTTTTGTAACAATAACTATGTACAAGTATTGCAGACAATCCGCACTTGGGATGGGCGCCCAGCATCCACTACGGACTACGAGAAATAGAATTATCGGTAAGTAAATTCTTATTTTCTCTAACGTCCTAAGTGGATGCTGGGGACTCCGTCAGGACCATGGGGATTATACCAAAGCTCCCAAACGGGCGGGAGAGTGCGGATGACCCTGCAGCACCGAATGAGAGACTCCATGTCCTCCTCAGCCAGGGTATCAAATTTGTAGAATTTAGCAAACGTGTTTGCCCCTGACCAAGTAAATGCTCAGCAAAGTTGTAAAGCCGAGACCCCTCAGGCAGTCGCCCAAGATGAGCCCACTTCCTTGTGGAATGGGCTTTTTCTGATTTTGTCTGTGGCAAGCCTGCCACAGAATGAGCAAGCTGAATTGTACTACAAATCCAGCGAGCAATCGTCTGTTTAGAAGCAGGAGCACCCATCTTGTTGGGTGCATACAGGCTAAACAGCGATTCAGATTTTCTGACTCCAGTCGTCCTGGAAACATATATTTTCAGGGCCCTGACAACGTCAAGTAACTTGGAGTCCTCCAAGTCCCTAGTAGCCGCAGGTACCACAATAGGTTGGTTCATGTGAAAAACAGAAAACACCCTAAGGAGAAATTGAGGACGAGTCCTCAATTCTGCCCTGTCAGAATGAAAAATTAAGTAAGGGCTTTTATATGATAAAGCCGCCCATTCTGACACACGCCTGGCTGAAGCCAGGGCTAATAGAATCTTCACCTTCCATGTGAAATATTTTAAGTCCACAGTGGTGAGTGGATCAAACCAATGTGACTTTAGGAAACTCAAAACAACATTGAGATCCCAAGGTGCCACTGGGGGCACAAAAGGAGGCTGTATATGCAGTACCCCTTTTACAAACGTCTGAACTTCAGGCACTGAAGCCAGTTCTTTTTGGAATAAATTTGACAGGGTCGAAATTTGAACCTTAATGGACCCTAATTTTAGGCCCATAGACAGTCCTGTTTTCAGGAAATGTAGGAAACGACCCAGTTGGAATTCCTCTGTAGGGACCTTCTTGGCCTCACACCACGCAACATATTTTCGCCAATTGCGGTGAAAATGTTTTGCGGTTACATCCTTCCTGGCTTCGACCAGGGTAGGGATGACTTCATCTGGAATGCCCTTTCAGGATCCGGCGTTCAACTGCCATGCCGTCAAACGCAGCCGCGGTAAGTCTTGGAACAGACAAGGCCCCTGCTGGAGCAGGTCCTTTCTTAAAGGTAGAGGCCACGGTTCTTCCGTGAGAATCTCTTGAAATTCCGGGTACCAAGTCCTTCTTGACCCATCCGGAACCACGAGTATCGTTCTTACTCATCTCCTTGATTCTCAGTACTTTTGGTATGAGATGCATAGGAGGGAACACATACCATGACTGGTACACCCACAGTGCTACCAGAGCGTCCACCGCTATTGCCTGAGGGTCCCTTGACCTGGCGCAATATCTGTCTAGTTTTTTGTTCAGGCGGGACGCCATCATGTCCACCTTTGGTTTTTCCCCAACGGTTTACAATCATGTGGAAGACTTCCCGCTGAAGTCCCCACTCTCCCGGGTGGAGGTTATGCTGAGGAAGTCTGCTTCCCAGTTTTCCACTCCCGGAATTAACACTGCTGAGAGTGTTATCACATGATTTTTCGCCCAGCGAAGAATCCTTGCAGTTTCTGCCATTTCCCTCCTGCTTCTTGTGCCGCCCTGTTTTCGTGGGCGACTGCCGTGATGTTGTCCCACTGGATCAATACCGGCTGACCTTGAAGCAGAGGTCTTGCTAAGCTTAGAGCCTTGTAAATTGGCCTTAGCTCCAGTATATTTATGTGGAGAGAAGTCTCCAGACTTGATCACACTCCCTGGAAATTTTTTCCTTGTGTGACTGCTCCCCAGCCACTCAGGCTGGCATCCGTGGTCACCAGGACCCAGTCCTGAATGCCGAACCTGCGGCCCTTTCATAGATGAGCACTCTGCAGCCACCGCAGAAGAAACACCCTTGTCCTTGGAGACAGGGTTATCCGCTGATGCATCTGAAGATGCGATCCGGACCATTTTCCCAGCAGATCCCACTGAAAGGTTCTTGCGTGAAATCTACCGAATGGGATCGCTTTGTAAGAAACCACCATTTTTCACAGGACCCTTTGTGCAATGATGCACTGATACTTTTCCTGGTTTTAGGAGGTTCCTGACTAGCTCGGATAACTCCCTGGCTTTCTTCTCCGGGAGAAAACATCCTTTTCTGGACTGTGTCCAGAATCATCCCTAGGAACATTAGACGTGTTGTCGGAAAAAGCTGCGATTTTGGAATATTTAGAATCCACTCGTGCTGTCGTAGAACTACTTGAGATAGTGCTACTCCGACCGCCAACTGTTCTCTGGACCTTGCCCTTATCAGGAAAGCGTCCATATTTCTTTTAGGAAGAATCATCATTTCGGCCATTACCTTGGTAAAGACCCGGGGTGCCGTGGACAATCCAAACGGCAGCGTCTGAACTGATAGTGACAGTTCTGTACCACGAACCTGAGATACCCTTGGTGAGAAAGGCAAAATTTGGACTTGTAGGTAAGCGTCCCTGATATCCAGTGACACCATATCGTCCTGGTTCGCTATCACTGCTCTGAGTGACTCCATCTTGATTTGAACCCTTGTATGTAATTGTTCAAATCTTTTAGATCTCACCGATCCGTTTGGCTTCAGTACCACAATATAGTGTGGAATAATACCCCTTCCCTTGTTGTAGGAGGGGTACTTTGATTATCACGTGCTGGGAATACAGCCTGTGAATTTTTTTTTTTTTTTTTTCCAATACTGCCTCCCTGTCGGAGGGAGACGTTGGTAAAGCAGACTTCAGGAACTTGTGAGGGGAAGACGTCTCGAATTTCCAATGTACACCTGGGATACTACGTGTAGGATCCAGGAGTCCACTTGCGAGTGAGCCCACTGCGTGCTGAAACTCTTGAGATGACCCCCCACCGCACCTGAGTCCGCTTGTATGGCCCCAGCGTCATGCTGCGGACTTGGCAGAAGCTGTGGAGGACTTCTGTTCCTGGGAATGAGCTGCCTGCTGCAGTCTTCTTCCCTTTCCTCTAACCCTGGGCAGATATGACTGGCCTTTTGCCCGCCTGCCTTTATGGGTACGAAAGGACTGAGACTGAAAAGACTGTCCTTTTCTGCTGAGATGTGACTTGGGGTAACAAAAGTGGATTTTCCAGCTGTTGCCATGGCCACCTGGTCCGATGGACCGCCCCTTTATACAGCAATACTTCCATGTGCCGTCTGGAATCTGCATCACCTGACCACTGTCGTGTCTATAAACATCGTCTGGCAGATATGGACATCACATCTACTCTTGATGCCAGAATGCAAATATCCCTCTGCGCATCTCGCATATATAGAAATGCATCCTTAAAATGCTCTATAGTCAATAAAATATTGTTCCTGTCAAGGGTATCAATATTTTCAGTCAGGAAATCCGACCAAGCCCCCCCAGCGCTGCACATCCAGGCTGAGGCGATTGCTGGTCGTAGTATAACACCAGTATGTGTGTATATACTTCTTAGGATATTTTTCAGCTTCCTATCAGCTGGCTCCTTGAGGGCGGCCGTATCTGGAGACGGTAACGCCACTTGTTTTTATAAGCGTGTGAGCGCCTTATCCACCCTAAGGTGTGTTTCCCAACTCGCCCTCACTTCTGGCGGGAAAAGGTATACCTCCAATAATTTTCCATCGGAGGAAACCCACGTATCATCACACACTTTAATTTATCTGATTCAGGAAAAACTACAAGTAGATTATTCCCACCCTACATAATACCCTTATTTGTGGTACTTGTAGTATCAGAAATATGTAACACCTCCTTCATTGCCCTTAACATGTAACGTGTGGCCCTAACGGAAAATACGTTTGTTTCTTCACCGTCGACACTGAAGTCAGTGTCCGTGTCTGTGTCGACCAACTGAGGTAAATGGGCATTTTTACAAGCCCCTGACGGTGTCTGAGACGCCTGGACAGGTACTAATTTGTTTGCCGGCCGTCTCATGTCGTCAACCGACCTTGCATCGTGTTGACATTATCACGTAATTCCTAAATAAGCCATCCATTCCGGTGTCGACTCCCTAGAGAGTGACATCACCCATACAGGCAATTTGCTCCGCCTCCTCACCAACATCGTCCTCCTACATGTCGACACACACGTACCGACACACAGCACACACACAGGGAATGCTCTGATAGAGGACAGGACCCCACTAGCCCTTTGGGGAGACAGAGGGAGAGTTTGCCAGCACACACCAAAAACGCTATAATTATACAGGGACAACCCCTTATACAAGTGTTTTCCCTTATAGCATTTTCACATATGTAATCATATCGCCAAATAAGTGCCCCCCCTCTCTGTTTTAACCCTGTTTCTGTAGTGCAGTGCAGGGGAGAGCCTGGGAGCCTTCCTCTCAGCAGAGCTGAGCAGGAAAATGGCGCCGTGTGCTGAGGAGAATAGGCCCCGCCCCCTAAAACGGCGGGCTCTTCTCCCGGAGTTTGTGAGATCTGGCAGGGGTTAAATACATCCATATAGCCTCAAGGGCTATATGTGATGTATTTTAGCCATAAAAAAGGTATAATACATTGCTGCCCAGAGCGCCCCCCCCAGCGCCCTGCACCCTCAGTGACCGCTGGTATGAAGTGTGCTGACAACAATGGCGCACAGCTGCAGTGCTGTGCGCTACCTTATGAAGACTGAAAGTCTTCTGCCGCCTGTTTCTGGACCTCTGGACCTCTTCAACTTCGGCATCTGCAAGGGGGGTCGGCGGCGCGGCTCCGGGACGAACCCCAGGGTGAGACCTGTGTTCCAACTCCCTCTGGAGCTAATGGTGTCCAGTAGCCTAAGAATCCAATCCATCCTGCACGCAGGTGAGTTGAAATTCTCTCCCCCAAGTCCCTCGATGCAGTGAGCCTGTTGCCAGCAGGACTCACTGAAAATAAAAAACCTAAAAAACTTTTTCTAAGCAGCTCTTTAGGAGAGCCACCTAGATTGCACCCTGCTCGGACGGGCACAAAAACCTAACTGAGGCTTGGAGGAGGGTCATAGGGGGAGGAGCCAGTGCACACCACCTGATCCTAAAGTTTATTTTTGTGCCCTGTCTCCTGCGGAGCCGCTAATCCCCATGGTCCTGACGGAGTCCCCAGCATCCACTTAGGACGTTAGAGAAATATATATATATATATACACACACACACACACATTATATATATATATATATATATATACACACACACACACACATATACATACATACATACATACATACATACATACATATACTGCACGGGGCAAGATCAATTCTTTCAAAAAACAATACAATACACTGTAAAATAAAATAAGGTTGCTCTCTTCCATTGGATGCAAAGACTGTGGATAATATGGGGTATATTCAATTGAGGTTGGATCCATTCCGACACGCATTTGTCGGAATGGATCCGACAAGGGCTATTCGATGCCCATCTCAATTCGACTTTAAAAAAGTCGAATTGAGATGAGGGGGGAGAGCCTCGGGCAGACGGGAGACAGCAGCGCTGCAGGAGGAGCTGCAGACCTCACGGCAGCGTCCACCCAGCTCCAGCAAGCGAACTGAGCTGGGTCGGAAACGGGGGGGAAACCTGTCGAATTTGGCCCCGTTTCCCTCAGAAGTACGCGAATAAGCAGCTATACCGCCAATTCACGTAGTATTCGACAAGTCAAATTCCCCGACTTGTCAAATAAAAAATGCTCGTGACTGAATAGGTCGGAACCTCTTCCGACATGAAAAAGTCGAAAACTGACGTCTTTTCGACAAGACGGCAGTTTCGACCTTAATTGAATGTACCCCTATATCACATACATAGTGATGATATTGATATCAAGACAAAGTTAACTTACATAAAAAAAAATGTATATACACATAATAAAAATAACATTTCCAGCAGCCACAATAATACTCCAGACCATAAATTCCAGTCCAGGAAAACACATACACACAACAATCTGGAAGACAGAAAAAGTCATGTTTGAACAAGCAGCGCTTAAGTATTTCTGGTGGGAATACAGCTATAAAAGGACATTAGGCCAGGAAGACGCCATCCAGACATCATAGAAGGCGCAGGACAGTAGTTACAGATAATGATCAAAAAAATTTCTCACTTCTTTGCAAGCTCCCAAAATTGCTATGGGGCTTTTAATATCCGTTTGACAATCTATACACAGGAACATCTTCTGTATTCTACACTCTACAATCAGCCTATGAGAAAAGATCTTACACTGTTCCAGCATGTAAGTGTGCAGTCCACTGGATGATAGTAAAATAATTTAGCCTATTCCTCAGATTATTCTATTTCATGTGTTTGCAAAGTATTTTTCTATTAACCTAGATCAAGGGAATTTAACGCCCAACCCTCCAGTTACTGTGGAACTACACATCTCAGCATGCCCTAAAAGCAAAACTGTGGCAGGGCAATACTGGGATATGCAGTTCCATACCCACTGTAGGGTCATATGTTGAACACCCATGAACTAGATAGCAAGATCAATAAACATAAGAACAATAAATTAAAGTTATACACAATGGGGGTAATTCCAAGTTGATCGCAGCAGGAAATTTTTTAGCAGTTGGGCAAAACCATGTGCACTGCAGGGGAGGCAGATATAACATTTGCAGAGAGAGTTAGATTTGGGTGGGTTATTTTGATTCTGTGCAGGGTAAATACTGGCTGCTTTATTTTTACACATTTAGATTGCAGATTAAACACACCCCACCCAAATCTAAAGGGGGGTACTCACGGGAGAGATGTGTGCTGAGCGATCTTAACACAGACCGCTCAGCACACATCTCTCACCCCACTCAGCACAGCGCGATGTGCTGAGCGAGGGGGAAAGCCGACGGGGGGCCGCTCACTTCACACAACGGTGAAGTGAGCGACCCGCTAGATTGAGCCTGCATGCAGGCTCAATCTAGCACCGGCGATAGCAATGTGCGGGGCCGCGCATCGCTATCGCTGGAGGGCATACACACGGCAGATCCGTGCTTAAAATCTAAGCAATCTAGCAAGATTGCTTAGATTTTAAGCACGGATCTCTCCGTGTGTACCCCCCCTTTACTCTCTCTCTGCACGTTATATCTGCCCCCTCTGCACTGCACATGGTTTTGCCCAACTGCTAAAAAATTTCCTGCTGCGATCAACTTGGAATTACCCCCAATATCCTCTCTTCTAAATAGGTTAAGATTAATAGTAGCTCTGTTATATAAAGCACTGTGAATTATATTATTTCTAACTACTATAAATAGCTTGTATAGCCCCTGTTGGCAATTTACTCATATGTGGTACAAAAACCATTAGTGATTAATATGGTCCTTTATATTGAAGGTAAAAAATAAACACAATACATTTTTCAGGTAATGGATGACCAAGCCCATTTCCAAAATATGTCGGCGAGCCATAAATTATAACGGAGCGTCTTTGTGTCTAGTGACTGGAGGCTGCTTAGCATACTATAGTACTGACAGGTTTATGCACCTCTGCTCCTGCCCAAGGAGATCTAACCCCTAATTTCCTTGTAATTGCACATTCAGAATCACAGACGCAGCATGTGGTTTAACTTTACACTATACTCTACGGAGACAGTCTTCTCTAGTGTAGCGAGGGCGTCTACAACTCATTTATTTAACGGCATTTTAAAAGAAAAGAAAAAAAAGATGGAATTTAAAAAGTATAAAATGCTGGTCATAACTCAAACCACAATGCTGAGAACATCCCAAGTGTACTTTTCATTATTTATTTCTGTGCGATGTGATTACAGAAAAATGGAAATTCCTGGACACGTGCCATGTAGATTAACAAGTTAGCAATGCCATTGAAAGTCACTGAAGTCAAAGGGAGCGGAAGTACAGGTTTGACTTCTGCCCATTAATTGTGATGGTGAGAACCGTGGCTCTAGGCCGCAGCAGGCTTAGGTAAGCTATGATTGGACAGCAATTGGCTTTATTTACAGCACCTCTGGTCTTCAGGATAGATTTTGGTATGAAAAACGTGGCAAGAATCAAAGTGTTTCATGCAGTAATGAGTAAATGCTTAAGTAATACAATACAGTAGCACGAAAGAAAGAAAAATGTTTTTGGGCTGATAAATCGTTAACTGCAAACCAATAAATAAAAATAAATAAAAATCAGGTACATTTAGGTAGAGAAGAGATTGAATTGGTTTGTGGCCACTCAAATGTAATGGGCGCCCACTGGAGCTATTCAACTGTCTCCAGTCCAAAGTCCAGGTTAGGGCACTCAAACACGTTGTCGCACATTTCAGCGCGCACATCGGGAGCCTGCGAGCTGAAATGTCCCCCCCCCCCCCTCCCCGCTGCATGCGTGCATGAACAGAGCAACAATTGAAGTGCTCATTTGGACACAATCTAGGAGAAGCCAGGGCGAAGAACCATTGAACCGCCCCCCTCCTTTCCACAGTACACAAGTAATTTAAAACTAAAAAGGTGCATACACACGGGGCGTTTTTGCCCAGCGTGTATGCACAGCGATGATCGTGGACATCGCTGGCAGGAAAATAGCTCAGTGCATACACACTGAGCGATTTTCCCTGTGCCCAGCGATGTTCACGGGGGAAGGGGAAAGAACTTTACACAGTAGGAGTCTGTGGAAAGTGCTTCACTCAGCTGTACAAACGGCCCGACGAACGGCGGCAGCTAGCTATGATGCAGGAGCACGCATCAGTCCTCATCGCCAGCCCATACACACAGGATGATTGTGAGCAATTAAACTACTAAAAACCACATATAAACCATCATATAATGCTACACAACAACTCATTTGGCAAGAGAGGTATATATATATATATATATATATATATATATATATATATATATATACACACACACACACACACACACACACACATATACACACACACACATACAAGGAAAAAGTAAGTAAGATAAATATGTAATCATAGGTGCAAAACACCGCTTTACAACAATTATTAGGTTATGTGATCTTTAAATTATCCAAAGCTCACACATTGGGGGTAAGTTGATCGCAGCAGGACATTTTTTAGCAGTTGGACAAAACCATGGGGGTGATTCCGAGTTGTTCGCTCGCTAGCTCGCAGCATTGCACACGCTAAGCCGCCGCCCTCTGGGAGTGTATCTTAGCTTAGCAGAATTGCGAACTGAAGATTAGCAGAATTGCGAATAGAAATTTCTTAGCAGTTTCTGAGTAGCTCCAGACTTACTCAGCCATTGTGACCAGCTCAGTCCTTTTCGTTCCTGGTTTGACGTCACAAACGCACCCAGCGTTTGCCCAACCACTCCCCCGTTTCTCCAGCCACTCCTGCGTTTTGCAACTAGAACGCCTGCGTTTTTCCACACACTCCCATAAAACGGGCAGTTTCCGCCCAGAAACACCCACTTCCTGTCAATCACACTACGATCAGCACAACGATGAAAAAGCTTTGTTATGCCGTGAGTAAAATACCTAACTTTTGTGTAAAATAAGTAAGCGCATGCGCAGTAAGCGACTAATCGCAGTATAGCGAAAATCGGCAACGAGCGAACAACTCGGAATGACCCCCCATGTGCACTGCAGGGCTGGCAGATATAACATGTGCAGAGAGAGAGATTTGGGTGTGGTGAGTTCAATCTGCAATCTAAATTGCAGTGTAAAAATAAAGCAGCCAGTATTTACCCTGCACAGAAACAAAATAACCCACCCAAATCTAACTCTTTCTGCAAATGTTATATCTGCCACACCTGCAGTGCACATGGTTTTGCCCAACTGCTAAAAAATATCCTGCTGTGATCAACTTGGAATTACCCCCATTATTTCCTGCTAGCCTAACCCAGTGCAATATTAGGAGCACAATCTTGTGGTCAGCATCATACATCAAGGAGGTTAGAGACCAGCCAACAACCCTGAGATGCTGAAACGATTATCTTTAGAGCCATTTATTGGCCTAGTAGCGGCGCTGTGTGCAAGAAACTGCATCGGCATCCCCCAACACATCATATCTAAAATAGGGCCAGTGCGCGCGGTAAGCGCATGCCAAAAATATAGGGGTGTGGTTTCATGGGGAAGAAGCGTGGCCACAAAATACCAATGCATATTTTGCCACACAGTAGCGCCACTTATACATATTACGGCAGGCAGGGTCCCCCTTTTACACAGTACGGCAGGCAGAATCCCCCTTTTACACAGTACGGCAGGCAGAGTCCCCCTTACACTCCCTACCCCTACCCTTAGAGTGTAGTGAAGTGTAATAAATGAAGTGTAGTGTCTGTGTAGGCACTTACGTGATGTGTACGTTCTTCCAGCGCTGTTACGGGCTCCCGACTCCTCTGCAAAGTCTGTCCACTTCACAGGCAGAGAGGGGGCAGGCCGCAGAAGCGCAGCAGCGCAGGGGGGATATCCTATTCAGCGCTGCTGACTTTACACAGCTTGACAGCGAGCGATCAGCGGCTCCAGCTGGTCGGAGCTTGGGGCTGCTGTGGGCGCCAGGAACAGTGGAGCGGGAGGGCGGCCATCAGCGGGTTGGATATGCAGCCACTCGGGGTGTATGTAGAAGGTGCGCCCACAGGGCAAGTGCGCTGTGGGCAATGCACCCTCTGCACACACCTAGTTACTGCCCTGCCCAGGAGCAAGCTCATGGCCCCACTGACAGATTCTAGTAATAAATCAGAACAGACTGTATATGTACAGTTCTGTTTTTACTATGTACACTACAAGAAACTTTATCAATCACACAAGATTGGACTCTGCTTAGACTATTTCCCTCCCCAATAAGCATTTAATGAGCAGCAAAACTAGGGGTTAAAATTAACAATATTGTTTATAGTTTGCACGTGCTGCTCCCTATCTCAGGAATTCTCTGCCTCTCCCCATCAGACTCAACAAAACTTCAAATGGGCTCTCAATACCCAATTCTTCACCAAACCCAGCCAACTCTCATCCTAGCCCTCTGTTCCACGGTTACTGCCTACCCCATATGTGTCACCCCTGTTTGCCTGCCCCTCCCCTTTAGAATGTAAGCTCTAATGAGTAGGGCCCTCTTCCCTCATGTGCCTTTCCTTCTCTTACTTAAAATAAGATTTTACTCACCGGTAAAACTATTTCTCGTAGTCCGTAGTGGATGCTGGGACTCAACTAAGACTGGGCACAACTAAAAGAAAGCTTTAGGTCTACCTGGTGTGCACTGGCTCCTCCCTCTATGCCCCTCCTCCAGACCTCAGTTAGGAAACTGTGCCCGGAAGAGCTGACACAAAAAGGAAAGGATTTGGAACCCAGGGTAAGACTCATACCAGCCACACCAATCACACCGTACAACTTGTGATAACCATACCCAGTTAACAGTATGAACAACAACTGAGCCACAGTAACAGATGGCTCATAACAATAACCCTTTAGTTAAGCAATAACTATATACATGTATTGCAGAGAGTCCGCACTTGGGACGAGCGCCCAGCATCCACTACGGACTACGAGAAATAGAATTACCGGTGAGTAAATTCTTATTTTCTGACGTCCTAGTGGATGCTGGGAACTCCGTAAGGACCATGGGGATTATACCAAAGCTCCCAAACGGGCGGGAAAGTGCGGATGACTCTGCAGCACCGCATGAGCAAACTCAAGGTCCTCCTCAGCCAGGGTATCCAACTTGTAGAACTTAGCAAACTTGTTTGACCCCGACCAAGTAGCAGCTCGGCAAAGCTGTAAAGCCGAGACCACTCGGGCAGCCGCCCAAGAAGAGCCCACCTTCCTCGTGGAATGGGCTTTCACTGATTTAGGATGCGGCAGTCCAGCCGCAGAATGTGCAAGCTGAATCGTACTTCAGATCCAGCGAGCAATAGTCTGCTTTGAAGCAGGAGCACCCAGCTTGTTGGGTGCATGCAGGATAAACAACGAGTCAGTTTTCCTGACACTAGCTGTCCTGGAAACATAAATTCTCAGGGCCCTGACCACGTCCAACAACTTGGAAGCCTCCAAGTCTTTAGTAGCCGCAGGCACCACGATAGGTTGGTTCAAATGAAAGGCTGATACCACCTTAGGGAGAAACTTGGGACGAGTCCTCAATTCTGCCCTATCCATATGGAAAATCAGATAAGGGCTTTTACATGACAAAGCCGCCAATTCTGACACACGCCTGGCCGAAGCCAAGGCCAACAGCATGACCACTTTCCACGTGAGATATTTTATTTCCACGGTTTTAAGTGGCTCAAACCAATGTTACTTTAAGAAATCCAACACCACGTTGAGATCCCAAGGTGCCACTGGAGGCACAAAAGGGGGCTGAATATGCAGCACTCCCTTAACAAAAGTCTGAACTTCAGGTAGTGAAGCCAGTTCTCTCTGGAAGAAAATCTATAGAGCCGAAATGTGGACCTTAATGGAACCCAATTTTAGGCCCATAGTCACCCCTGACTGTAGGAAGTGCAGAAAACGGCCCAGCTGAAATTCCTCCGTTGGGGCCTTCCTGGCCTCACACCACGCAGCATATTTTCGCCAAATGCGGTGATAATGGTTTGCGGTCACTTCTTTCTTAGCTTTAATCAGCGTAGGAATGACTTCCTCCGGAATGCCCTTTTCCTTCAGGATCCGGTGTTCAACCGCCATGCCGTCAAACGCAGCCGCGGTAAGTCTTGGAACAGACAGGGCCCCTGCTGCAGCAGGTCCTGTCTGAGCGGCAGAAGCCATGGGTCCTCTGAGATCATTTCTTGAAGTTCCGGGTACCAAGCTCTTCTTGGCCAATCAGGAACAATGAGTATAGTTCTTACTCCTCTTCCCCTTATTATCCTCAGTACCTTGGGTATGAGAGGAAGAGGAGGGAACACATAAACCGACCGGTACACCCACGGTGTCACTAGAGCGTCCACAGCTATCGCCTGAGGGTCTCTTGACCTGGCGCAATATCTTTCTAGCTTTTTGTTTAGGCGGGACGCCATCATGTCCACCTGTGGCCTTTCCCAACGGTTTACAATCAGTTGGAAGACTTCTGGATGAAGTCCCCACTCTCCCGGGTGGAGGTCGTACCTGCTGAGGAAGTCTGCTTCCCAGTTGTCCACTCCCAGAATGAACACTGCTGACAGTGCTAACATGTGATTTTCCGCCCATCGGAGAATCCTTGTGGCTTCTGCCATCGCCGTCCTGCTTCTTGTGCCGCCCTGTCGGTTTACATGGGCGACTGCCGTGATGTTGTCTGACTGGATCAGTACCGGCTGGTTTTGAAGCAGGGGTTTGCCCGACTTAGGGCATTGTAAATGGCCCTCAGTTCCAGAATATTTATGTGTAGGGAAGTCTCCTGACTTGGCCATAGTCCTTGGAAGTTTCTTCCCTGTGTGACTGCCCCCCAGCCTCGAAGGCTGGCATCCGTGGTCACCAGGACCCAGTCCTGTATGCCGAATCTGCGGCCCTCTTGAAGATGAGCACTTTGCAGCCACCAGAGCAGTGACACCCTGGTCCTTGGAGACAGGGTTATCAGCCGATGCATCTGAAGATGCGATCCGGACCACTTGTCCAACAGGTCCCACTGAAAAGTCCTCGCATGGAACCTGCCGAATGGAATTGCTTCGTAGGAAGCTACCATTTATCCCAGGACTCGCGTGCAGTGATGCACCGACACCTGTTTTGGTTTTAGGAGGCCTCTGACTAGAGATGACAGCTCCATGGCCTTCTCCTCCGGGAGAAACACTTTTTTGGAATATTTAGAATCCAACCGTGCTGTTGTAGCACCTCCCGAGATAGTGCTACCCCGACCAACAACTGCTCCCTGGACCTCGCCTTTATCAGGAGATCGTCCAAGTACGGGATAATTAAAACTCCCTTTTTTCGAAGGAGTATCATCATTTCGGCCATTACCTTGGTAAATACCCTCGGTGCCGTGGACAGACCAAACGGCAACGTCTGGAATTGGTAATGACAATCCTGTACCACAAATCTGAGGTACTCCTGGTGAGGATGGTAAATGGGGACATGCAGGTAAGCATCCTTGATGTCCAGTGATACCATTTCATCCCCCTCGTCCAGGCTTGCAATAACCGCCCTGAGCGATTCCATCTTGAACTTGAATTTTTTTATATATGTGTTCAAGGATTTCAAATTTAAAATGGGTCTCACCGAACCGTCTGGTTTCGGTACCACAAACATTGTGGAATAGTAACCCCGTCCTTGTTGAAGGAGGGGCACCTTGACTATCACCTGCTGGGAATACAGCTTGTGTATTGCCTCTAACACTGCCTCCCTGCCTGAGGGAGTTGTAGGCAAGGCAGATTTGAGGAAACGGCGGGGGGGGAGACGTCTCGAATTCCAGCTTGTACCCCAGAGATACTACTTGAAGGATCCAGGGATCCACCCGTGAGCGAGCCCACTGATTGCTGAAGTTTTTGAGACGGGCCCCCATCGTACCTGGCTCCGCCTGTGGAGCCCCAGTGTCATGCGGCGGACTTGGAGGAAGCGGGGGAGGACTTTTGCTCCTGGGAACTGGCTGTATGCTGCAGCTTTTTCCCTCTACCTCTGGGCAGAAAGGACGCGCCTTTAACCCGCTTGCCCTTATGGGGCCGAAAGGACTGTACCTGATAATACGGTGCTTTCTTTAGCTGTGAGGGAACATGGGGTAAAAATGCTGACTTCCCAGCTGTTGCTGTGGAAACGAGGTCCGAGAGACCATCCCCGAACAACTCCTCACCCTTATAAGGCAAAACTTCCATGTGCCTTTTAGAATCTGCATCACCTGTCCACTGCCGAGTCCATAACCCTCTCCTGGCAGAAATGGACATTGCACTTATTTTAGATGCCAGCCGGCAAATATCCCTCTGTGCATCTCTCATGTATAAGACTGCGTCTTTAATATGCTCTACGGTTAGCAATATAGTGTCCCTGTCTAGGGTATCAATATTTTCCGACAGGGAATCTGACCACGCAGCTGCAGCACTGCACATCCATGCTGAAGCAATAGCTGGTCTCAGTATAATACCTGTGTGTGTATATACAGACTTCAGGATAGCCTCCTGCTTCCTATCAGCAGGCTCCTTTAGGGCGGCCGTATCCGGAGACGGTAGTGCCACCTTCTTTGACAAGCGTGTGAGCGCTTTATCCACCCTAGGGGATGTTTCCCAACGTGACCTATCCTCTGGCGGGAAAGGGTACGTCATTAGTAACCTTTTAGAAATTACCAGTTTCTTATCGGGGGAAGCCCACGCTTCTTCACACACTTCATTTAATTCCTCAGATGGGGGAAAAACTACTGGTAGTTTTTTCTCTCCAAACATAATACCCTTTTTTGTGGTTCCTGGGGTAACATCAGAAATGTGCAACACATTTTTCATTGCCTCAATCATGTAACGTGTGGCCCTATTGGAAGTTACATTAGTATCATCGTCGTCGACACTGGAGTCAGTATCCGTGTCGACATCTGTGTCTGCCATCTGAGGTAGCGGGCGTTTTAGAGCCCCTGATGGCTTTTGAGACGCCTGGGCAGGCACAGGCTGAGAAGCCGGCTGTCCCATATTTGGTATGTCGTCAAACCTTTTATGTAAGGAGTTGACATTTTCACGTAATTCCTTCCACAAGTCCATCCACTCAGGTGTCGGCCCCGCAGGGGGTGACATCACATTTATCGGCATCTGCACCGCCTCCACATAAGCCTCCTCATCAAACATGTCGACACAGCCGTACCGACACACCGCACACACACAGGGAATGCTCTGACAGAGGACAGGACCCCACAAAGCCCTTTGGGGAGACAGAGAGAGAGTATGCCAGCACACACCAGAGCGCTATATAACACAGGGATGAACACTATAACTGAGTGACTTTCCCTTATAGCTGCTTATATATATACTGCTGCGCCTAAATTTAGTGCCCCCCCTCTCTTTTTTACCCTTTGTAGTCTTGAAACTGCAGGGGAGAGCCTGGGAGCGATCCTTCCAGCGGAGCGGTGAGGGAAAAATGGCGCCAGTGTGCTGAGGGAGATAGCCCCGCCCCTTTTTCGGCGGACTGCTCCAGCTTTTTTGTGTATCTCTGGCAGGGGTATTTTTCACATACATAGCCTCTAGGACTATATATTGTGATTTTTTTTTTTGCCAGCCAAGGTGTTATAATTGCTTCTTAGGGCGCCCCCCCCCCCAGCGCCCTGCACCCATCAGTGACCGGAGTGTGAGGTGTGCATGAGGAGCAATGGCGCACAGCTGCAGTGCTGTGCGCTACCTTGTTGAAGACCGAAGTCTTCTGCCGCCGATTTTCAGGACCATCTTCTTGCTTCTGGCTCTGTAAGGGGGACGGCGGCGCGGCTCCGGGACCGGGCGATCGAGGTCGGGCCCTGTGTTCGATCCCTCTGGAGCTAATGGTGTCCAGTAGCCTAAGAAGCCCAAGCTAGCTGCAAGCAGGTAGGTTTGCTTCTCTCCCCTAAGTCCCACGTAGCAGTGAGTCTGTTGCCAGCAGATCTCACTGAAAATAAAAAAACCTAAAATATACTTTCTTTTCTAGGAGCTCAGGAGAGCCCCTAATGTGCATCCAGCTCAGCCGGGCACAAGATTCTAACTGAGGTCTGGAGGAGGGTCATAGAGGGAGGAGCCAGTGCACACCAGGTAGACCTAAAGCTTTCTTTTAGTTGTGCCCAGTCTCCTGCGGAGCCGCTATTCCCCATGGTCCTTACGGAGTCCCAGCATCCACTTAGGACGTCAGAGAAAGTAAGTTCTACTCCATTCTTCTTCAACGGCACAAAATCCCTCAGTTTTCCGCCACCCTAATACTTATGATACTATGAATACTTATGAAATAAGTGTCATCTGCTGATGCAGCTATATTTATATACCCTGCACTTGCTTAATATTGTATTAAACTGTAAAGGTCCGTACACACTAGGCGATATCACAAGATATCGCTCATTTTCAGTCTTCTGAGCGATATCATGTGTGATGTCGCAGTATGTGTACGCTGCAGATGATGAATGATGCGTGGCCCGGCGAATCATTATTGTCCCCCTCAGTCAGCTGTGCATGCTGCTCAATCAGATGATATCGTCAGATGTTGCATGCACTGGCCGGCTGCGGCATGATGTCACTGTACGATATTGCTTGCAATATCATACAGTGTGTATACACATCGTCGGCAGCAATATCGCTCATGGAGCATATCGCTCAGTGTGTATGGGCCTTAAGTCACTGTTTTACGGTTTTGTTTATTTGTTTATGTACTCTAATTGGGCACTGTGGATCTTTTGTGGCGCCATAAATAAAGGATAATAATGATAAATATGGTTCTCTGTGTTTTTATAGATCTAATACTCACCAAGTTCTAAAAAGAGTATAAATCCAATCTTATGTGACACGGAAATTTAATTTGTCATTATATATTCAACAAAAGAAAATGAGGACATGAAGACGTGTGAAAAATGACATTTAAACCCTATGCAGCAAATTCAACAGTTTTTGCGCCCCCTGCTGGGCATCTTTAGCAATGAGAATCTACAGAAGCTATTCAATTGTTGCTCCAATCAGATGCCCATTGCTAGTCAAGTTGCTTGTTAGCTCTGGGTTTAGCTGCGCAAAGCGGCTAAACCAGTCTAAAAAGCGTGAATGAGTGTCTAAAGTCCGGGTGCCAAAACTGAGGACTTTTTAGCCAATTTCTTTCTGGAACCTCCTGGAGGGGGGTGGTAATGGGGAGGGGGAAAAAAAAAACTGTGTCACAGCTAATGGGCATTACTTGAATTGCTCCGATAGATGACAATTCCTTCAGACAGCTAGCAGGTGCCACAATTGAATCAGCCCCTTTATGGCATGTCGCACTGCCTTTAGCAGCAGTAAAGTAACTGTTTCTTGCATGAATTGAATTGATTAGTCCCTTAAATAATATGGGGAGACTGCCAAGTGCAAACTACGCCAGTGTATGTGGCATATCTTGCATGAAATGACAGTGTACACCAGGTAACTGGTAGACACACATGCGCCGATGCAGGTTTGCTTGATTCTGGAACATAAGCAGGCCTAGAGAGAGATGGTATTTTGGGGGGGGGGGATGTTAGTTATACTATTAGGATGTGTTCACACAATTACAAACATATGGAACAAAGGGAACTACTGTAGTAGCAGAAGTCCGCTATAATCAAGTAAATGGAATACAAATTCAAAACTATGTTACCCATACCAGAAATACACTAGATGGTTTTGCCATGACACAAAAGAAGAAAAACAATTTCTAAAAACCTCCAGCTCAGAAGTTTTTATTTTACTGAATAAAGTCCACCCCTGAAGCCATTTACAGATTGTTTCCTTTAAAAAGAGTGGAGGGACCTAATAACAGCCTTAGGTGATACCATCGCTGACCCTTTATGTCTAGTACAAAGCAAAAAAACAACACAGGCCTAATCCACAAGTGGCTGAGCAAGTGGCTGAGCAAGTGACTTGCAGTAATCAGAGCATCTCTGGGAAATAGATGACAGCAAAATGACCTACTGCAACTAGCCAGTAATTTATTTCAGACCTATTATTATTATTATTATAATACAGTGGCTGCAAAGCAACCAATTCACTGACATGTATACAGATCTGGAGCCTTCCTCCAAACAACAAGCTGCAAAACTCTGGGGTAAAAAGTCAAAGTGTGCTTTGTATACTTGATCATCACGATCACCAGCACTATGACTCTTTGGAGGGAATTCATAGAAACAAAGAATTTGACAGCAGATAAGAACCACTTGGCCCATCTAGTCTGCCCATGTAACATACACACACTTGGGCTAATTTTTGTTGGGATCCACTTAACCTACCAGTATATTTTTGGAATATGGGCTGAAGCTGGAATACCTGGAGGAAACCCACGCAAGTACGTGGAAATATACATACTCCACACAGTTAGAGCCATGGTGGGAATCAAACCCATGGCCTCCGTGCTGGGGGCAGTAATGATTCAATTATTTTATCTCAGCCGCTGGTCCTGTAGCACTATACAATTGTCTTACATGGTGCGAGAGCAGTGGGCGCCCATCATTTCAGCTTCACCCTCCTGAAGTCAGGCTTTTGGGTGCCCAAATGAAGCACACGTGTTTACCACTGTACAAATGTAATCCTGATGCATTTGGTCACGGCAAGTAATGAGAGCCCAGAAGCTCGCGCCCAGCGGCAGAAACAATTGATTGTCGCCCGACAATTGAATTGTCCCCTTTATATTATACTTGAAGTAATAAAGGAAACAGAAGGCAACTAAAAGATAATGGCATATACATAAATATACCCTTTCAAAGTAGGATGGTATAATCCTATAATTGGTGAAAACTTAGCTTGCAGATGTTAAAACTTTGCAGAACATCAATTCTATGAACTTTGAACATCCAGGGGTATATTCAATTGCAGTCGAAAACTTTTTAAGGTCGAATTCGACTTTTTAAGGTCGAATCCTGATTCGACCTATTCAGAGCTTTTCGACAAGTCGAGGCATTCGACTTGTCGAAAAGCACGTGGATCGGCGGAATAGCTGCCGATCCACGTGTTGATGTCGAAAACGGGGACAGATCCGACAGGTTTTGGCCCCCTTTTCGACTATCTCAATCCGACATCAAAATGATGTCGGAATGAGATGGACCCGGAGGAGGCGAGGTGGGGGCGGGCGGGGGAGCCGCAGGGAGACGCGGGGGAGCCGCAGGGAGACGTGGGGACAGCCGGCGGGCATACAGGAGATCAGCGCTGCAGCTGGATGTCACTCACCCGTCCAACCTCACGGCAGCTTCCACCCGGCTCCAGCACGCTGCTGGAGCCGGGTGGAAGCTGCCGTGAGGTCGGGCGGGTGAGTGACATCCTGCTGCAGCGCTACTCCATAGCGCTGATCTCCTCTGGCTGCCGCCGGCTGTCCCCCCGCGGCTCGCCCCCCCTCTCCTCCTCCTCTGGGTCCCATCTAAAATTCGACTTGAAAAAGTCGAATTTTAGATGGGATTGAATAGGGGTTGTCGGATCCATTCCGACAAATACATGTTGGAATGGATCCGACTTTAATTGAATATACCCCCTGGACTCTAACAGGGGAGAATTCAATTCAGCATATGAAATCTCGTCTATTGCATTCCTCTTAATTTTCTGTGCAGGATTATTTTAGTGCCAACAGGTTGGATGGGAATAATTGGTTAGCAGCAGTCTAGACTATATATATATTTTTTTTTTTTTTTAGCATCAGTGCAATTCCTAGGTGACATGCTATATGTTTTGAGTCACGTTCCTACAAATAAATAGATTTTCTCCCAAGTTTGATAAAATCTTGCAGAGTGAAGGAGGTTTTTGTAAAAGAGGTTCTACAGTATATTAGTATGTTGTGCTGAATTAATTTTTTCCTCTTCCGTGGCAGGTGTTCCAGACCCTGAAGCAGGGCAGTATTTCATAAGCATTATTCTCCTGCCATCAAAACTAAAAAACATAGCAAGAGTGCCCACAGTATACTGTAATATGCGTATGAGTATAGGGCCCTACACACTATGCGATCCGCCGTCGAGCTGCCCGACGGCGGATAAAGCAGACGGGCGACCAGAGGCAGTGACGGGGGGGGGGGGGGGGGGGGTGTAGTTTCTTCACTCCCCTCGTCACCTGGCTCCGTAGCATTGCAGGCAAATATGGACGAGATCGTCCATATTAGCCTGCATGCACAAGCAATGGGGGCCTCGCATCGTTCGTGCCTCCACACTGAAAGATATGAACGGTATCTCGTTCATATCTTTCAGTAATATCGCCTAGTGTGTAGGGACTTAAGGACCCTACACAATAGAAGACATGACCAATGTGAAAGATGAACAATTTGAAAGATGAAAAAATTTCCCTTGAACTTCCAGGAGTCCTGACAAACAAAATTGAGTGTACACACTAAGAAATTTTTCAAACAATTTGAAAGGCAAAAGATATCTTTGGAATTGGCACCTTATTTACATATTTTAATATTGGGGAGGCATTTCTGGGTGTATGGGCAGGGCTGTAGAAGGGGGAACCAATTACGTTTTTTTATCACCCACTGCCCCACCAATTATATTTCCACTGTGCCACCAACGTAATTCCAAATTAAATTATAATGGGTATAATATTTATATATATATATATATATATATATATATATATATATATATACATACATATACATATACATATACACACAGGTTGAGTATCCCTTATCCAAAATCCTTGGGACCAGAGGTATTTTGGATATCAGATTTTTCCGTATTTTAGAATAATTGCATACCATAATGAGATATCATGGTGATGGGACCTAAATCTAAGCACAGAATTAATTTATGTTTCATATACACCTTATACACACAGCCTGAAAGTAATTTTAGCCAATTTTTTTTATAACTTTGTGTATTAAACAAAGTGTGTGTACATTCACACAATTCATTTATGTTTCATATACACCTTATACACACAGCCTGAAGGTCATTTAATACAATATTTTTAATAACTGTGTATTAAACAAAGTTTGTGTACATTGAGCCATCAAAAAACAAAGGTTTCATTATTTCACTCACTCAAAAAAGTCCGTATTTCGGAATATTTGGATATGTGATACTCAACCTGTATATATATTATATATGGTGCAGTTTATTCCATCACCCCAAACCAACATTTCGGGACCAAACCGTCCATATGTCAAGGTGATACATTGACAAAGTGACGGTTTAGTCCCGAAACGTTGGTTTGGAGTGATGGATAAAACTGCACTGTTACCACGTCTCTGAGTGCCGCTGCTTGTTTGATCTTTCATCTATGAATTTTTCCGGAGGGCACTGGAGCCATTTCATATCCAGCAAGGGTGAGTGCCGGTTCTAAATATCATTAGATAAAGATATTTATCTGCCGTAATGTGTAAAAAGGGGGACGCTGTCTGTCGTAATGTGTAAAAAGGGGCTCTACCTGGTGTAGTGGCGCTACTGTGCAGCGTAATTTGAATAATGTAGACTACTGTGCACTGTAGTATGAATTGGTATTATTTTGGCCCACGCCCCTTCCCAAGGAAGCCATGCACTGCCCCTATCTTGCATTGGGGGGGGGATGCAATGCCGTTTCCTGCATACAGTGCTAAAATGCCTAGTTACGGCACTGCAAATCTCTCTCTGCACATGTTATATCTGCCTGTGCTGAATGTCATAGGATAGATCATATATATGAGCCTTTTCTGTTTTTCTAAGTATCTGCCCACTGTTTAGTTCAGGCTATATATATGCGCAAGCTCTCTACATTTTCCCTGGAATACTGACTGTCAGACTGTCAGCAGCTCCCCTATTTTATGTTTCTCTTTATCTTCTCTCTTCCTCCTTTCCTCTATTCTCCTTTTGTTTCTGCTTTTTATGCTTTCTAGTATTGTTACCCTGTATCAGTTTACAGACATACTACTACTATGATATTGCCCTTGTCTGTCTTTAAACTGTTGTGTATGCTTTGTATTGAAAATCTTCTCTAATAAAATTTCTTCAGATTAAAAAAAAAAAAAGTACTAATCTAGACTGTAGTATACTGGAACAATCACATTTATTCACATTTTAAACAGTAGAGCCTAATGTTTTCACATAAAGATATGAGTAACTATTAAACTAAGTAAATGTTAAATATTTGAAGAAAGGCATTTCTTTGTGGATAATAGAGTGAAAGCCATCAGAGGCCTGAGGGTAAGCGGACGACCCTTAACCTTTGATAGGAGTAGGAGTGAGAAATTACAGACACTAGCAATTATTAGTCATTTATGCAAGAATTGAGGGACTCTTGAAATTTTAAATAGTTCAGAAGTGCCGAATTCTTTAAAGTATTAATTATCTGTGCATAATACATACAAAGTTTTGACCTACCCTCCTCTCTTTCATGCTGCCCTTTAACACTGCCAGTGGCTTCTGTTTGGAACTTAGTAAAGCTTTACTTCAAAACCATACTAACGATGGTAAAAAATAAATGGTCTATACCACCGTAGCTTTTAAAGAGCTTAAAGTATTTAACGCCTGGAAATCTATTTCTCTATAAAAAGAAACCAGTGAAGTCATGAACCTTGAACTATAAGCATAACCAACATCATGTATAGTAGATCCACACTACTAGAGACATTTGTTGGATTCCATGTCCTAGCCTATGACTGATCCTGAGAGACTTCCATGTCTGCTGGACCAGTGAGAATCCAGATTAAATTTATATGCCCACTAGCTGTTCTACCCGTTCTTTGCACGGGAGTTTCTAATTTTCACAGTTGTAAATATAAGCGTGATAAAAAATTTGGTAATTCTATAGAGATGTAATATTTGAGACGTCTTAATGTAAGTAAATAGTAATCCATGGTTCTTGGAGTTACCCAAGGAGCACCCGTAGCTGATACGGTAAAAAGTAACAGGACCATTTTTGTAGTTTATTAAATTCTACACACTGGCGGTGCAATACAAATTTTGATCCGATTGTCCGTTTGGGTGTTATAGTTCATGCAACGCAAGCCACGCACCGGTAATAACATTATTCCAACCCCCTTTTCACCTCTTATGGGGAGGTTTTTTAAAATTCTAATAATGTATTTTTCCTATTTCCCATGTTAAATTTCAGCTTCCTAACACATCGGGAAGTAAGAGATTAGTGATGAGTGAGTGAGTGAGGGCTTTCGTATATATAGATAGAGAGATTTAAATTAATTAAATTATGACAGCAGAAACATTGATGGGGGTAAGCATCTACTGAACCACACTGATCTCATGATGGGAACCTTCATGGTTTTACAACTTTGTGGTAGTGTAATGGAATGTCAACAATTTATACCAGAATGATATTAAAGTTGAACTACTCTAAAATTGGAAAATACAGGTTTGGGTGGAAATCTGCACAATCGAGGGGTTATTTTCTTTTTCAACAACCTGCTAAGAGAAAAAATAAACAAACACAAAATGGGATATGTATAACAAAACACACAATAGGGGGTGTGGGCATGTGATTAAATTCCTGCGACTAACCCCAAGCCTGCATTCATTGCGGATTTCTGATCGCACCCTTCCGAGGTACGAGCAGAAATCAGCATTAAAGTAGGGCTTCGGGGGTGGTCGTGAGTGCCAGGCCCACTGTATCTGCATCACGTTCGACACTTTGCACAGGAAAAGTTACATCCTGTACAGTCTTACACAAAATAGTGGCCATCATGGGAATTATCTAAATAGTTCCCGGGCACTAAGCCCAGGTGCTAAATTCCTGTGTAAATATTGGATCGCCCCTAATGCAGAAGTGCGAGAGCCAAAATAAGAATCAAAACATTGGTATCAAACATTCATACCCAATGCAAACTGGGTCAAATGTCCAGGAACTGACCCAGATGTCTGAAAGGCAGTACCCGGGGTCATGCTTAAAAAAGGAGTTGATTAGCGGGCACAGCAGCGCTTGGAAATCACATAATCTCCAAGCATCTACTCATGGGGCGGTATTCAATTGATTATTGCGCCAATCTCCCATCTAAAGTGACAGGCAATCACAGAGACGATATTCAATTGTAACTGTGTTTCGCGCTGATCATAGAGGTCGGGTTTAGCCATGTAAAGCAGCTAAACCAGACCAAAGTGCTGGGCGCGATTGTGAAAAGTGCTGTTTGGGTGCCCAGACGGGTCACTATTTTTTTGTGCATTTCAGCTTACCACCCCCAGGGAGTGTGAGCTGAAATTAAGGCGTTGGCAGCCATTGCGCCCGAACGGAGCTACAATTGAATTGCTCTGTTTGGGCACCATCTAGTGGGTGCCGGCGGGTTAACAATCTCGCCCTTACACGAAAGACAGAGGACACTGGAAAACCTGGGTCCGGTATGAATGGCAATGAGCCGGGAATAACCCAGCTCCATCATCCAGGTCTGAAAGGGGGTAAGTACTGAAATCCGGGTTTAACCTGTGTTCAGTGACCCAGGTACAAGCCAGGTGGTTAAAGCCGTGGATTATGTCTGTCTGAAAGGGGTAAGAGTGTGTGCTGGAAATGAACAAATCAGATATATTTACTAGGAAAAAAAGCAATCAAATTGTTTTCCTATCACAAAATACTTTCTTCATTTAGCATTCCAACATAACTTGGCAACAGTTAACTCAAAAGTGAATGTTTACAGTGCTCATCTAAAAGCAGATTAATGGATTAGAATTGACTTGATCCAAAGGACAGAAGAAAAATAAGCGTTTTCAGGCTGATTTATCTTACATGAATGTACGAATGATACGGATTATTTTAGATTTAAACACTGTTCATAAAAAGAAGATACCCATTGATAAGGGATTACGTTTTTTTTAAGATTTCAAGCAGTTATATTATTATACCACTGTTGACATAAATATTGTGAGAAGCACTTTTGAATAAGAACAAACCACACACACATTCTGGTTGTTTCTGTACAATGTGAATCCCGAAATAAACAGCCTCATACTGTATAGAGGACAGTTTTTTTTTCAATTAAAACAAAAATATTCCTGTGTGTTGATAAAGGACACATGGGTCTACTATTGTGCTCAGTAACCTTAACCAGCCTGTAATGTTTTATCTTAGTATGTAGGAGACTGCCAACTATCCGCTAAATTACGTGCATGTATGCATGGGTTTATTATTTGTATGTAGAAAAAAAAAATAATAATAATAATAATAATAATATATATATATATATACATACACACACATATATATATATATATATATATATATATATATATATATATATACACATACATACATACATACATACACACACACACACACACACACAGTACCAGTCAAAAGTGTGGGAACACACCTTCTCATTCAATGGTTTTTATTTATTTTAATTATTTTCTACATTGTAGATTAATACGGACATCATAACTATGAAAGAACACATATGGAATTATGTTGTAAACAAAAAAGTTTTAAACAAATCAAAATATGTTTTATAGAAGTAAAAGTAGCCCCTTTTGCTTTGATGACAGCTTTGCACACTCTTGGCATTCTCTCAGTCAGCTTCATGAGGTAGTCTCCTGGAATGGTTTTGAATTAACAGGTGTGCCTTGTCAAGAGTCAATCTGTGGAATTACTTGCCTTCTTAATGTGTTTGAGACCATCAGTTGTGTTGTGTTGTGCAGAGGTAGGGTTAGTACACAGTGGACACCCATATGACTACTGTTGTAATCCATATTATGGCACGAACCACTCAACTCAGCAAAGAGAAACGACAGTCCATCATTACTTTAAGACATGAAGGTCAGTTGATACGGAAATTTCAAAAACTTTGAATGTATCCTCAAGTGCAGTTGCAAAAACCATCAAACGCTATGATGAAACTGGCTCTCATGAGGACCTACCCAGGAAAGGAAGACCAAGAGTAACCTCTGCTGCAGAGGATAAGTTCATTAGAGTTTCCAGCCTCAGAAACCGCTACTTAACAGCACCTCAGATTAGAGCCAACATAAATTCTTCACAGAGTTGACGTAGCAGACAAATCTCAACATCAACTGTTCAGAGGAGACTGCGTGAATCAGGCCTTCATGGTCGAATTGCTGCAAAGAAGCCACTACTGAAGATGAACAACAAGAGGAGGAGAATTGTTTGGGCAAAGAAACGCAAGGAATGAACATTAGACCAGTGGAAACCTGTACTTTGGTCTGATGAGTTAAAATTTTAGATTTTTGGTTCCAACCGCCGTGTCTTTGTGAGACGCAGAGAAGGTGAGCCGGTGGTTTCTGCATGTGTGGTTCTCACTGTGAAGCATGGAGGAGGTGAGATGATATGTGGGTGCTTTGCTGGTGACACTGTTGGTGATTTATTCCAAATCAAGGCACACTTAACCAGCATGGCTACCACAGCATTCTGCAGCGCCATGCCATCCCATCTGGTTTGCACTTACTGGGACCATCATTTGTTTTTCAACAAGACAATGACCCCAAACACACCTCCAGGCTACGTAAGGGCTACTTGACCAAGAAGGAAAGTGATGGAGTGCTGCGTCAGATGACCTGGCCTCCACAATCACTCGACCTAAACCCAATTGAGATGGTTTGGGATGAGTTGGACCGCAGAGTGACGGAAAAGCAGCCAACAAGTGCTCAGCACCTCTGGGAACTCCTTCAAGAATGCTGGAAAACCATTCCAGGAGACTACCTCATGAAGACGACAGAGAATGCCAAAAGCATGCAAAGCTGTCATAAAAGCAAAAGGGGGCTACTTTGAGGAATATAAAATATAAAACAGAAATTTTGATTTGTTTAAACACTTTTTTGTTTACAACATAATTCCATGTGTGTTCTTCCATAGTTTTGATGTCTTCAGTATTAATATACGATTTAAAAAAAATAAGTAAAAACCATTAAAAGAGGTGGTGTGTCCAAACTCTTGACTGGTTATGCATGTATGCTTATTATAATAAATTATATATATATATATATATATATATATATATATATATATATATATATATATATATATAAATAAATCTGAGGGATATATTGGTGCGGACAGATATCAGATCAGAAACTACTGTTAGAGAAACCTTTCTTAAAAGAAAAATGGGATGTATGAGGTGTGCCTGTACAACCTGTCAATTCTTAATTGCAGGTGATACATTTTACCATCCTGGGTCAGGCAAAAAAGTACAAGATCCGACATGCTCTGACATGTAATTCTAAATTCACTATTTATCAAATCATCTGCCCTTGTGGAAAATCATATATAGGCAAAACGGAAAGAGCTTTTAAAGAACGTATGGCTGCGCACCGTAGTGCTATTAAGGCAGCCATTAACAAAGGGGGTAGTGAACAGCCCGTGGCCCGTCATTTCTTTATGGCAAGACATCCTTTAAGCACCTTAAGATACCGTATGATTGATCATATACCCCCAATGATCCGGGGGGGCAATAGATCACTCAAATTACTTCAGCGGGAGTCTGAGTGGATATTTAGATTAGACACACTTAGCCCTAAGGGGTTAAATGAACACCTGGGCTTGAATTGGTTTCTATAAGCTTTACATTTATTAGATATATGTGACCCTATAAGGGCTTGTTTTATGGCATTACAATCTCTAGCTTCTTTCATAGCCTTATGTATGGCTAAACTGCTGTTATGTCTCCAGTTTAAAAGTTTAAAAGTATATATCTTTTAATCATTATTAAATCTAATAGAATGTCTTATAACTTGCAAAACAGGGAGACTTGTAAATTGTGTGCAGCTCAAGACTTGCATTATGTATTGTATATCATTTTTATCAGTGCACTGGGTGGTGACCTATGGACCGGCCCGTCCGTGTGAGGCGTGTCTGGGAAATTACGTCACTGTTGATGAGACCGGGTGCGCCGAACAGCCTGGCGTCCGGCGATTGGCGTTCTGGTGATGGGAGCACTTATTTAGGTAAGATTATCATTATGTATGTGTTTGTCTGATGAAAGTGCCGATATAATAAAAGAAGGGGGCACTGAAACGTTACCCTATATGCCGATATAAGAGTCGTATACTTTGTGCCCAGGAGTGCCGCACGTGGAGACCATTTCTATTGCAAGAGGTGTGGGGGCACCCGGGCCGGTAATATTTGAACACGGAGAGCCGGACCATCTGTGGAGAAATATATTATATATATATATATATATATATATATATATATATATATATATATATATATGTGAAAAGAGTTTTTTTAGGTCGGTGCGCTTAATCAAACGTTCAAATGTTTACTGTAGAGTAATTGGTCGTCAGAAAGTTCTGCTATTTCTTAGGTTAAGTCAGTCGTAGACACTCCGTTAGAGGACACCTCCCAAGCTTCTTTGGAGGCTGCACCGTTCTTCAAAAATGACTTGGGTATGTTCAGTCATGCAATTCTGTAAGGCAGGGGAAAAGAACAGGCGCCATATGGTGTAGTATTTAGGAATAAATGGAGTGATATGTATGTGAATAAAATATAAGTACCGGATAGATTCTTGAGATTAAGCCTGTATATCTCAGATAATTCTTTGTGGCTTTTTCCCCACCAGATAAATTCTTGGGATTTAAGCCTGTATATCTCGGACAATTCTTTGTGGCTGTTCCCCACCTAGGAAATAAAGATCATCGCCATATGGTGTAGTAACCTCAGGTATATCTTGGGGTGCCCCCCCCCTTTCTATTTTAAGCGTACCAGATGGAAAATTCAATAAAGCATGTAGGATATATATATATCCATGTAGAACAAGTCGGTCCAGTGATGTGTGATAGCTTGAATCAATCGTCTGCTACTGCCTTGTATATTATCAATAAAGTATTTAATCATTAACAATAATAATACACAAATTCAAAAATAAAATAAAATAGAATAAATCATAAATCTTAGCTGATTGATATAGGCAGTAGATAGGTCAGTCTCAACGCGTTTCGCCTCCAGGGCTTCCTCAGGAGAATACATCATGTCAGAAAGTGCACATATTTATACTACTTTCAGTTTCATTTTCGACTGCACTTCCGGTTCGCGTCATTTCCGGAACCGGAAGTGCTTGGTCCGACTTATAAAAGTATACAAAGCATCATCTGTGTCATTTAACCCATATCCATATGTTACATTGGTGGTGCAGTGAAAAAATAAAGGATAATCTAATGGTTGCAGAGCGCCACGGACACACAATACATGTGCTCCGTGAGCTCCGTGAAACCGGAAGTGACGCGGCCGCGTCACTTCCGGTTTTGGACTGGAGAGCCACATGCGTTCCAGCAATGACATCCTGTTAATGGTTGGCACAGTGGTTGGCGGAAGTAATTCCAATGCAGTAAAACTGATTTAGAAGCAGAATAGTAAAGTCCATTATCATTAATAATAATGATAATGGACTTTACTATTCTGCTTCTAAATCAGTTTTACTGCATTGGAATTACTTCCGCCAACCACTGTGCCAACCATTAACAGGATGTCATTGCTGGAACGCATGTGGCTCTCCAGTCCAAAACCGGAAGTGACGCGGCCGCGTCACTTCCGGTTTCACGGAGCTCACGGAGCACATGTATTGTGTGTCCGTGGCGCTCTGCAACCATTAGATTATCCTTTATTTTTTCACTGCACCACCAATGTAACATATGGATATGGGTTAAATGACACAGATGATGCTTTGTATACTTTTATAAGTCGGACCAAGCACTTCCGGTTCCGGAAATGACGCGAACCGGAAGTGCAGTCGAAAATGAAACTGAAAGTAGTATAAATATGTGCACTTTCTGACATGATGTATTCTCCTGAGGAAGCCCTGGAGGCGAAACGCGTTGAGACTGACCTATCTACTGCCTATATCAATCAGCTAAGATTTATGATTTATTCTATTTTATTTTATTTTTGAATTTGTGTATTATTATTGTTAATGATTAAATACTTTATTGATAATATACAAGGCAGTAGCAGACGATTGATTCAAGCTATCACACATCACTGGACCGACTTGTTCTACATGGATATATATATATCCTACATGCTTTATTGAATTTTCCATCTGGTACGCTTAAAATAGAAAGGGGGGGGCACCCCAAGATATACCTGAGGTTACTACACCATATGGCGATGATCTTTATTTCCTAGGTGGGGAACAGCCACAAAGAATTGTCCGAGATATACAGGCTTAAATCCCAAGAATTTATCTGGTGGGGAAAAAGCCACAAAGAATTATCTGAGATATACAGGCTTAATCTCAAGAATCTATCCGGTACTTATATTTTATTCACATACATATCACTCCATTTATTCCTAAATACTACACCATATGGCGCCTGTTCTTTTCCCCTGCCATACATATACATATATATATATATATATATATATATATATATATATATATATATATATATATATATATATATATATATATATATATATATATATAGAGAAGAATAACGAGGCGGCACTCGGAGACTTGCAAAAACTTCAAACGTGTATTAAAGTGCTGTCAACGTTTCGGGGACCACCTCCCCTTCGTCAGGATAACTAAAACAATGTGCAAAACAATCTTATATAGCATTGGACTTACCCCCCTTCACCTGCTCCCACTCGCGCGTGCTCCTCTGGCCACGTCACTCGGGCTTCCCGTCCGGCGTCACCGCTAGTTTCGACGGAACCGGAAGTGACGTCGCGGCTCCCTCCTGCGTGGCCATGGAGACGCTGTAATCAAAACATATGTGTAAAGCACTCGTGCCTGTTTGCAAAAAACATCAGTTAAATACATCGTAATTAAACAATGTGTATCATAATACTCTTGAAGGCCAGCATAGCCAATGTGCAAAAAACAATTATAAGTGAATAAAAACAATTATGCGTATAGCAATATTTGATCATGAAACTATGTGTTTACATGTGACATGATGAATCAAACCCACATAGTTATCTTATAAAAACAATCTGTACAAGCAACACGGCTCCTGACCAGAAAGACTGAAACACTTCAAGAAATCTAAATATGCGTAAACCATGGAGTCTGTAGACCCCATAAAAGGATATAACCAAATCACATGTACCTGTAACACTTGCCACTGGCTCAGATGTTGTAACCCCTTCAACACTGGGCTATACCAGCATTGAATGGAGGACCGGGCTATCTGAGCTACTCACCACTACCCCAACATGCTCTCTCTGTTCACAAAAAGTTAATGAGGCCTAAACTGTCATTGAGCCCTCCCGGTTTAAGGGTATTGAGTCTATGTATCCACATAGACTCAAGTTGAAGGAGTTTTTTACCCCTATTGCCCCCACGAGGTGATTCAGGGACATGATCTATTATCCGGTGTTTAAACGTGGCCATACTGTGTCTATGTTCTAAAAAGTGCTTAGCTACTGGCTGTTCCCCGTTACCAGATGCCAATGCGTTCCTGATGGCAAGCCTGTGTTGGGCCATCCTCACCTTGAATTGGCACTCTGTTTTTCCGATGTAGTAACGACCACATGGACATATGATGGCGTATATTACGTATTTAGAGGTGCAGGTGAGGGGCCATCTGATGTTGAATTTTTTCCCGGAAAATGGGTGTGAAATACTGTCACCAGGGGACATGTAAGTGCACGTGGTGCACCCTGTACACTTAAAACAACCATTTCTACGGGTCAAGAAATGTTTTGGAGGAAGAGTCTTAAACCTGGCCATATCGGTCTTGACTACCATGTCTCTTATGTTACGGCCTCTGGTATAACTGGGCATTATCCTCTTATCATGAAATATTTTTAGCTCAGGGTCTGTGGACACTATGGGCCACAGTTGTCGCAGCTTTCTAGAATTTTGTTCGCTGTTTACGTTAAATTCTTTAACCCACGGGATAATTCTGGACATGTCTCGTGCCTGAGTGGGCTTTAATAACTCCTCCCTATTTTTGGCTACCGCCCTCTGTCTGGCCATGCGGAGGAGGTCTTGGGGATAACCTCTTTTGACAAACCTCTGCTCCATTTCCTCCAGCTGCGCATCTCTGACTACTTTGTCACTGTTCACCCTACACACACGCAGGAATTGGGAAAATGGTAAACCCTGTACCGTCGATCTAGGGTGAAAACTTTCAAACCTCAAGATTGTATTCCGATCAGACGGTTTTTTTATAAAGACTCGTCTCCACCTTTCCTGCTCTGAGATTCAGTTGAATGTCTAGAAAACATATCTCAGTGCTGTTGCGATTCATGGTTAGTTTCACGGGGCTGTCTGTTGAATTGTGCGTAGTCACAAGATCAACCAGATCTTGCGCATCACCTCTCCAAAATAATAACAAATTGTCTATATATCTGTAGTAAACAAATAACCTTTGGGCTATTAAAGGATCAGCAAAAAATAGCGCCCGCTCCACGTCCCACATATATGCATTGGCGAACGAGGGCGCCACGGCTGACCCCATGGCACACCCCGTTCGCTGTCTGTAGTAAATGCCATCAAACATAAAAAAATTATGTGATAGGGTGAACCGTAGTAATGAAATAAAGAAATCTATGTCAGGGCCAACATAGGCACTGTTGCCAGTGATCAACTGTCTCACTGCCTGTAACCCCTGCTCGTGTGGGATACACGTGTACAGGCTTGTGACATCTATCGTAGCCAGGATGACGTCATCCGGGACTTGATTGATCTGTAACAGCCTCTGCAATAGCATACTTGAATCTTTTAAGTGGGTAAATGTACCCTGTATGCACGGCTGTAAATATGCATCGAGGTATATTGCTAAAGGCTCACACAGGGAGCCCCGGGCAGATATGATGGGTCTCCCCGGGGGCCTCTGTGCGTCCTTGTGTGCCTTAGGGATGGTATAAAACAGGGGGATGACAGGCCACTCGGAGGATTTGGTTATATCCTTTTATGGGGTCTACAGACTCCATGGTTTACGCATATTTAGATTTCTTGAAGTGTTTCAGTCTTTCTGGTCAGGAGCCGTGTTGCTTGTACAGATTGTTTTTATAAGATAACTATGTGGGTTTGATTCATCATGTCACATGTAAACACATAGTTTCATGATCAAATATTGCTATACGCATAATTGTTTTTATTCACTTATAATTGTTTTTTGCACATTGGCTATGCTGGCCTTCAAGAGTATTATGATACACATTGTTTAATTACGATGTATTTAACTGATGTTTTTTGCAAACAGGCACGAGTGCTTTACACATGTTGTTTTGATTACAGCGTCTCCATGGCCACGCAGGAGGGAGCCGCGACGTCACTTCCGGTTCCGTCGAAACTAGCGGTGACGCCGGACGGGAAGCCCGAGTGACGTGGCCAGAGGAGCACGCGCGAGTGGGAGCAGGTGAAGGGGGGTAAGCCCAATGCTATACAAGATTGTTTTGCACATTGTTTTAGTTATCCTGACGAAGGGGAGGTGGTCCCCGAAACGTTGACAGCACTTTAATACACGTTTGAAGTTTTTGCAAGTCTCCGAGTGCCGCCTCGTTATTCTTCTCTGTGCATTGGGGTGACCCCCCGGAGGAAGGCACCGCAGCAAGCAGGTCCCAAGGGACGTCTGGAGTGCCGGAGTTAATTGGTGTATATATATATATATTTTTTTTTTTTTTTTTTTTTTTTTTTTTTCCATTTAAACACACAGCATGAGACTCTTTGCTGATTAATTTTATATGTGACAGTGTCTGAATCAGTATATGATGTGCTACGATACAGTGAACATGTAGTTTTCTAAAACTAATCAGTGCAATCCCCTGGTGTGCCCCAGTCACATTGCATTGCGAATAAGATGTATTGAATCTAAAGCTACAGTCGCGACAGGCATGCGTATGGAAGCTAGGTGTATTGGGACACATCAGTATTAATGGGATGTGGTTGGGATCCCAGCAGTCAGAATGCCAATGCCGTAATCTCGACACCTATTAGAATGCTGATGCCAGCATCTCGAACGCAAGTATCCTGGGGAGGTTAAGTTTAGACTGTGGGAGGGCGGATTAGGGTAAGGATGCGGGGAGGGAGAGGATTAGGATTAGCTGCCTCCTGCGCCCCTGAAGGGATTTCAAAAACAGTTAGGATGCCGGTGTCAGTCTACTGACGAGGTTGGCCAGCTAGTAAGGCTGTAAGCTTTATAAAAATAAAATAAAATAAAAAAAGAGAATGTAATGGTGTGTGGGAGAACATCCTAGAGAAGCAGCCGAGGAGAAATTATAAAGACGAAACGAAAGCGGTGATCAGGGAGGAGACAAAGATGCAGTCATTGGTAGAGCAAGCAGGCGGTACGAAATCCTAGATGAAATTATGTTGGAGATTTTGAGCTACAGAGATCGAAAAATATGTAGATGCCCCTAAAACCAATAAGGTGAAATTTCCCACAATTCACTAAAAATGTAAGGATTTTCAATGCAGCCTACAAAATAAACTATTCATTGGTAGAATAACTAAATTTTCCAGTCATGTTTGATCACCTGATACTGCTATAGAAACAAAATGCCCATCTTTCTGTATTAGAAAAGCGTGCTTAGTTATTTTTTGTATGGCAAATTTATTTTATGTACAAATGATTTACCACCCATGTCAACAATTTGGGTCGTAGTTTCTAAAGAGGTTATGAAAATTCTGTAAATACATAAACATTTTGCCACTGTAGGGAGGAACAGACAGTGCAATAGGGAGCTGCAACTGTGCATGTTTATGTGTTAGCAAGAGAATATTTATCACTTTATAGAATATTCACAGGAATACTTTTTTATGAAGTTCAACTTAAATAATACTGAAAATCCACCATATGTAAAAGTTCTGAGCAATGGCAATGTGTGCCGATGGGTAAAGAAATAAAACTAAGTAGAGAACTAGTGAAAAAAAAAAAAATTAAAAAAAAAAAAAATACAAAAATGAATTGAAGACCATCACCTGCCAATTCTCAATATATTTAAAAGATAAACATCTGTTTTCAGATTTCAAGTAATTACATTTACGCAATAGCCATAAATACTACATTTTTAATGGTTTCCTTTATTTTGTATGTTTATTTGTTTTGTAATACTGCCATATATAATATAACCATGAGTTGACAACGTAAGGTTCTTCTGCAATATTTCACGTTATTAAGATCTAACATTTAAATTTGATAGTGCCCCTGATAGTGAAACAGTCTGACACACCTAATGACTGTTGATCTTAGACACTATAGCAACAAGCAGAGGTTTGTTCAGGAGGAATGCTGGGTATGCGAGTAGGGGGAGGGGGTACAAGCTAAGAACGGCAGGCCACTCTACTCACCCACAAATTCCTTTGGTGGGCTTTCATCTTTAGAACTATCTCAAAATGATCATGTGCGTAATAAGTAAAGTGATAAAAGAAACTTCCATTTCAAAACGACTATCTGCTGAAGTAGTTTTCTGGGAAGGCAAAGCACGACGACAGGAAATTAAAGATCTTGTTATTTCAGCTTATAATAAGAAACTTATGAGTGTGTGAGAAAGGTATCCTCGGAAAAATAAACCCAATAATAGTTGCTGAAGTCTCAAAAATTTTACGTGCATTATGAAAAAACTAACATGTTGAATATCTTTGGTGTAATCCATTTATTTTAGTAAATAAAATACAGCAGGGACTTTAAATGTAAACCAAACGGCAGTACACCAAATACATCATGCGGCTACAGTCCCTCTAAACAAAAAAATGGGGAAATATTTTTGCATACAAACAGTAGTTCATAGGCCGTCATGTTAGTCACTGAATAAGTGCACTTATATCTTAATCATCACTAGAAGGAAATCAAACAAACAGAAAAACTTCATGCAACATCTTGCAATCATAGTAGTAATTACTACAGTAGTTTAGCTCTGTTTCGAAGTACTTGCCAGCCAGGCATTTATACAAAACTTCCAGTTTTACACTTGAATCTAAGGGGCTTATTTGCATAATGTCCCTAGGGTGAGGAACACAGATTCCTCCTGCACTCATGGTTTCTGTTATACTGTCTCTAAAACAATTCACATACTGACCAGAAAATACTAGCCTGAACTGCGGAGTCCTAACAAGGAGGTAACAGGCTGCCCGTAGATGGGTTCTGTGTCAGAATAAGTTCACGTCTCACTGTAGAAACCCAGTGTGTAAACCATTTACTCAAAGGGCAGCCATGTAAACTGTAATACCAGATCTCCATTCTCCTAAACAGAACGGATTCATATAAATATTGTCCTTAAAGAAGCACTTAATAGCAGCCATTATGCACCTCCTGGGTCTAATTATGGTCATACATAGTGAACATGGTTAGAAGCAAAGGTTTCTTGCTCCTATAACCCACATTGAATATGATGCGGACCCTTAAACACGTTGAACTAGTTTGGAAGCAGTAAAATTAGTTCATCTTTGGATAGGTGAAGTGTGTAGAAAACAAAACTGTAAAACACTGCAGGTTAAGGCTCTCGATTCCTTTGGTAGGCCAGTCAAGAGATGGGAGTAGGTGGGATCAACAAAAATGTTTTACTATAAACTCACTCATAACTTCCACATATGAAATTTTAGTGGCCCTTAAATGATCCATTACCCTGTTGGGAATTGTGGAAGTAGTACTGTGTAGAAGCACTTACCACTTCCGTCACAATCTTGAATATGTCACAGTTTTAATGATGTTCTCATGTCATTAACAATATCATATGATGTGCTAGAGTCACATATACCTATGAACCATTGTTATCTTGCTCTGCTAAACGACAGCACTTTGATGTGCCATATTTTACTGTGGTTCATTTCATAACTTATTTACCATAAATTCCGTCTAAATCCCTAAGTTTGGACACTAAAGCCTCTCAATCCACAGAAAATGAAAGGTTTAGAGGGAAAGAATTCGGAGGGCATTCTATTAATGCTGTAGTAAACACACAATAGTTTGTACCATTGCTCTAGCTATTGGCTTTGTAGTATTACAAAGTACAACCAGGCCGATTTCAGCTGACTGCTGTATTTATTCTGCTTACAAGTTGTTAAAATTAGTTTACTGCACTACTATGAATGAAACTAAAAATGGTAACAGAGCTAAACAGCTGGCTTTTCGCTGTTAGCCAATGGAAACAGATAACGGCTGGCATTTCTTGCTTGTTAGATTATATATTATATTTACCTCCCAACTTAAGGTGCTCTTTCAGAGAAATTTCTTTTTTCAAGCCCTTCCTCCATTAATATTCTATAATATGAAGTTTACATGGGATTGTGAGAGCATCCAAACAAGAATCAAGAGAGACTCGTGCTCAGTCCATAATATTTAAGTGACATGTGGAGGACCAAACAAATGCTTGAGATTCACGTCTGCTGTTGAGTAAAGTGTTTTTATTTAATTTAGATATTCTTAGAAGCATGCTTCTGATTGGCTCTGAGCATTCACATGAAATTAGTGCCACGGATCTCCAGAGCAAGCAAACCGCTCATTTGTATATATCATGAAGCATTACTGGAGTATGTCAAGAAAGGGAGGGAAAGTTTTATAGTTCAATTTATGAAGAATTGCGAGTGTGCAAAAAGTAGAAACTGAACGGTATAATAAACTTCAGCTGAGCTCACGTATTACGTTTCTAGGTAACCAGTCAGTTCAAGGGTATATGAACAGGTTGAACCAGTCCTGTCCACTTGTTACACACACTATTAGTAGATTGTGCACAAAGAGAACAAGCGCTGAGACAACCTTTGGGGAGGGTCAGCTGGTGGTTATACATATTACAATTACCTTGCATTATAATGCATATCTCTGGTTTCCTTTCAATATATTTGAGTAGTCCACCATTATGCTAGCAATGATAACAAGCACTAAATGTGGACACCAGCGGCTGAACGTAATAGCCTCCGAATTCCAGGTGCAGGAACTTTGTGCGAGGCCGCCTATTTTCTTAAAGCAGCAATTATTTGCAAGGAAAAACAAAGCTGTTTTTTCCTTGCAACTGATTGTTGCTTTAAGAAAATGGGCGGCCTCGCACAAAGTTCCTGCACCTTCGGAACTCGGAGGCTATTACAGTTAGCCGCAGTTCTCCAGTTTTAAAATAGGATTATTAATAGAAAAGCAGGCAGTGTTTACGCAAAGATCAGTAAACCTAAACATATAAGTTGACCAAGTATGAAAAAGGTAACATATAATCTTCATACGTAAAATGATCTAGCCCATGACTGAACGTGAGACATCGGACATTGCATATAAGTTATTTTTGTTAGGTGTGGGCTGCTGCCTGTAGCACCCTTCACTAGGTGTAAAAACAGGAAGTCTTGATTTTATAGATAGAAGACGCTTCACCACAATCATCTTTCAAAGCAGATTTACCATATTCCCGAAAACATTATGCATAATGCACTACATCTTTATAATACACCCTTTATAACTACACCCTCCCTTACAACCAGGTGTATTCTATTCATTACATTATATGGCTCCCTCTTTATAACGCCAGGCTCACTATAATACCAGGCACTATAAATAGCGAGCAGTGTATATTTGAGGGATACATTAGGACGGCACTATAAATAGCGAGCAGTGTATATTTGAGGGATACATTAGGACGACACTATTTAGTTCGACAGTCATTAGGTCAATCACTATTGGTCGACATGCATTAGGTCAACATGGTCATTAGGTCAACATGGTCATTAGGTCAACATGTACTAGGTCGACAGTTCAAAAGGTCGACATGAGTTTTTCACTTTTTTGACTTTCACACTTTACGATACACGTGGACTACAATTGGGAACAGTAACCTGTGCCAAGTGCAGCGGTAGCGGAGCGAGGCACCTTGCTCGAAGCATGGCGAGCAGAGCGAGCAATCCAAGGGGACACGGTGCACTAATTGGGGTTCCCCGTCACTTTACGAAGAAAACACCAAAAAAAGTTTTAAAAAAAAAAACCTAATTTTGACCCAATGACCTTAATGACCACGTCGACCGATAGTGGTCGACCTAATGACTGTCGACCCGACGGCCCATACCCATATTTGAGAACGCTTGTAAGTCATGAAACTTGCTGTGGACAGGTCCTGCACCAAGCAGCTGAGACTGCCTCCTCTGCATACATTTTAGCACTGTGGGAAAATGTTGTGCAACTTATGTTTAAATATGAACATCTTTAAGAACATGTTGTATTTAATGGTTGGCACTGCTGTGCTGGAACAAAAGGATTCAGTTCCAGAGCTGTGCGCAGTGGTACAATTGTATCATAATATTTTTTTAATTTATTGAATGCACACTTTTAAATAACTGTTTTAAATTGAAAGTCTGTGACCCTTGGCAAGTGTATTTACTACCAAAGTATCCTGAAAAAGGGAATCCTACGATGTTATATAGACACAGCTAATAACATGCTAGTAAAGCATTTGATTAAACATTTGCTCTGTGGTCTTGGTCTGTATTTTGGAGTTTCCTAGGGCTGTCTTAAATACAGAGAAGAGAAAGTTTTGTGTTAAGTCAAATTGCTGCCAAATAATTTAGACCCAAATAGATCACTTGATTCTGTGGGTTAACTACTGAGGATAAACGCAAACCGATTTCTGTGAATTGAGTTTGGGTCTAATTGAAACTGCACATAAAGGGCTGACGTGGCTCTGAAATGTGTAAAATTTATAAAAAAAAAAATATATATATATATATATATATATATATATATATATATATATATATATATATATATATATATACATACATACATACATACATACATATACACACACACACACACACACAGCTCAAAAAAATAAAGGGAACACTAAAATAACACATCCTAGATCTGAATGAATGAAATATTCTTATTAAATACTTTGTTCTTTACATAGTTGAATGTGCCGACAACAAAACCACACAAAAATTATCAATGGAAATCAAATTTATTAACCCATGGAGGTCTGGATTTGGAGTCACACTCAAAATGAAAGTGGAAAAACACACTACAAGTTGATCCAACTTTGATGTAATGTCCTTAAAACAAGTCAAAATGAGGCTCAGTAGTGTGTGTGGCCTCCACGTGCCTGTATGACCTCCCTACAACGCCTGGGCATGCTACTGATGAGGTGGCGGATGGTCTCCTGAGGGATCTCCTCCCAGACCTGGACTAAAGCATCCGCCAACTCCTTAACAGTCCGCGGTGCAACGTGGCGTTGGTGGATGGAGCGAGACATGATGTCCCAGATGTGCTCAACTGGATTCAGGTCTGGGGAACGGGCGAGCCAATCCATAGCATCAATGCCTTCGTCTTGCAGGAACTGCTGACACACTCCAGCCACATGAGGTCTAGCATTGTCTTGCATTAGGAGGAACCCAGGGCCAACCGCATCAGCATATGGTCTCACAAGGGGTCTGAGGATCTCATCTTGGTACCTAATGGCAGTCAGGCTACCTCTGGCGAGCACATGGAGGGCTGTGCGCCCCCCCCCAAAGAAATGCCACCCCACACCATTACTGACCAACTGCCAAACCGGTAATGCTGGAGGATGTTGCAGGCAGCAGAAAGTTCTCCTTGGCGTCTCCAGACTCTGTCACGTATGTCACATGTGCTCAGTGAGAACCTGCTTTCATCTGTGAAGAGCACAGGGCACCAGTGGCGAATTTGCCAATCTTGGTGTTCTCTGGCAAATGCCAAACGTCCTGCACGGTGTTGGGCTGTAAGCACAACCCCCACCTGTGGACGTCGGGCCCTCATACTACCCTCATGGAGTCTGTTTCTGATCGTTTGAGTAGACACATGCACATTTGTGGCTTGCTGGAGGTCATTTTGCAGGGCTCTGGCAGTGCTCCTCCTGTTCCTCCTTGCACAAAGGCGGAGGTAGCGGTCCTGCTGCTGGGTTGTTGCCCTCCTACGGCCTCCTCCACGTCTCCTGATGTACTGGCCTGTCTCCTGGTAGCGCCTCCATGCTCTGGACACTACGCTGACAGACACAGCAAACCTCATTGCCACAGTGGGTTGTAGACTTAGTCTCATGCTACCACTAGAGTGAAAGCACAGCCAGCTTTCAAAAGTGATCAAAACATCAGCCAGAAAGCATAGGAGCTGAGAAGTGGTCTGTGGTCACCACCTGCAGAACAACTCCTTTATTGGGGGTGTCTTGCTAATTGCCTATAATTTCCACCTGTTGTCTGTTCCATTTGCACAACAGCATGTGACATTGATTGTCAATCAGTGTTGCTTCCTAAGTGGACAGTTTCATTTCACAGAAGTGTGATTGACTTGGAGTTACATTGTGTTGTTTAAGTGTTCCCTTTATTTTTTTGAGCTATGTATGCATGTTTGTATGTATGTATATATATATATATATATATATATATATATATATATATATATATATATATATATATATATATTTATATTAATTAGCAGTTTCTTATATAGCGCAGCATATTCCGTTGCGCTTTACATATATATATATATATATATATATATATATATATATATATATATATATATATATATATATATTATACACACACGCATAACCTTGAACAGAGTGGTGGATGTTTGTTCTGATCTTCTAAGTACATCTGTATGCTGCCATATTCTTAGCACCTTCAACTAGGAATGATCTTTTTAAAGACATTTTATTGCAGCAAATATACTTCCTGATTCCAAGACCTCTAAATCGGCTTGTATCCCGTGATCACCAGAATAGTGCAAAACACTATTCTGTTCTCGAGCTGTCCTGTGGGTGAGCCCAGTTTCTCAAGCTCAAATCCTCTGCTCACTAAAGTGCAGAAATTAATCAAAGTAAGTGGCCATTGTGGAATTAGCCAACACCAACCAGGAGGTGTTTTAGTAGTTTGACCACCTACATAGAAGAAAATCGGTTCCAGGTGGCAATGTAGGAGCCTAGTGATGAGTTACCCCTATCCCATGGCACAGTGGGAGGAGTCAATCTAAACAGGCAGTTACTAACCGAGACGGAAACCCTATACTGAAGGAGTGGCAAAGAAACCTAATCAGGTTACACAGTAATTAATGTTTAATGGTCAGCGAAGGTAGATATTCAGATGCATTTAATAGGAAAAGTGACAACCTGAAAACACTTTTAAAGACCCTATCTACAAACATGTATTTTTTTTAAATGTGTCTAGTAAAGTGGAATGTGTGCAGTATTATTACACGGTATACGTTCAAGATACCAGCTGTCGGGATCCTGGCAGTCGGAATACAGACAGCCGTCAGAACACTGAAGCTAGGAATCCCGAACAGTTCAACATGACCGCACCTGAATACAAACAGCCGGAATCCAAAAGGTAAGTAAGTATAGCTGGGTTTGGCTGCAGGGGGTGGGGTGGGGGGTTTAGGGTTAGGCACCACTGGGGGGAGGGTTAGGATTAGGCTGCGGAAAAAGGGGGTTAGGTTTAGGCACTAAGGGGGGGATGTTAGGGTTCAGCTGTGGTAAGGGAGGGTTAGGGTGGGGGGAGTTAGAATCCGTACCTCGCCCCTGTCGGGATTGTGACCATCGGGATGCCAGTGTCGGTATTGTGACCGCCGGCATCCCATCTGTCGGTAACGCATATACTGATCCCATCCTTCTATTCAGGCTCCAAAGACAAATAAAAGAATTACCTGCTGCCATTATCACCCTAGTTATGTCACTCACAGCGGTTACCACAAGCCTATGCCCCAAACCTCTTGTTCTCCGAGAGGACTAGCGTATGTACTGCAACCTTTATATATGATGGCTCTTAGAGAAGATAAAGGTTTAAGTGTAACATACAGATGACAATTAGTAAATGGAGATGTTATATAGCCATGTCTATTACTGTAACAATAAAATATGTTTATACACTTCTATATTAACATTTACATTCAACAAATAAAAAAGGGGAAATTAGGAAGCAGCCCCCATGCTTGCCTATCTACCTTTCTCCATGGAAAATGAAAAATATATATTTTGCTTAATTACATTTCTAATCATCAGTTTCACCAGTTATGTTGAACAATGAATACAGGTAAAGCAAATGGGATATGGTTGTTAGGTCGACACAGCTTAGGTCGACCACTGAAAATCGGCATGCATAAGGTCGACATGGTCATTAGGTCGACATGAGTTATTCACTTTTTTATATATATATATATATATATATATATACACACACACTTTTTTCATACTTAACGATCTACGTGGACTACGATGGGAACGGTAACCATGTGAGCCATGTGAGGGAACACGGTGCACTAATTGGGGTTCCCCGTGACTTTACGAAGAAAACGACACCAAAAGAAGGCCAAAACCTCATGTCGACCTTTTCACATGTCGACCTACTGCCCGTCGACCTAAGTTGGGTCAACCCAACGACCCATACCCAAGCAAATGGCTGCAGCCATATGGAGTAGATGCAGGCCTGCTAAGACAGCTTAACCATATGGCTACGTTTCTCATAACTTCCCATTCTACTAGATATACCAGCTATAGGAACTGTGGACCAGACTTCTGATTTCTGGATATATGTGTGAAAAATGTAACTGGACAAATGAAAGGAGCAAAGCAGCTAATATGCCCAACATATTACTGATGGAATCTAACTCTGACAGCATATCTTCAACATTATAGGACTTTTATAACGCTAGAATGAACTTTTCCACATGGTCGATCCAGCAGTCTTCCCTATTCACTCAGTTTTCAATCCCTACCCACTTATGGCGCATCGCCCCACTGTAAACTGTTAACTAATGTAGAGCAAACCACCACCTACAGTATAAACTCACATAACAGTATAAACAAAACTGATTTGGTAATAGGAAACTGCAAATGTGTACATTTATAGATGGGTTTTCCCCACTCACTACAATTGAAGTACTTGCAATTAAACATTATATTTTAACAAATGTACTATAAGAACGTATGACTTAAAGGAAAACATTTAAAACACAGTGACGTCACAGCAGCTTAAACACCTGGCGACTCAGAAATGTGCACCTTTTCAATTATATCACATACCCATCTATAGGACTGTGTCCTAATAGGGAGTCACTCTAGCTACCTACAGAAATGGTGACGGAGAATATCTAACTAACAAATGTATTTTACCTGCATGGTTCAGATGTGAAAACGTCACTTGTGGAATTTAGTGCTACTTCAACTAGGTTGCACAAGGAAAGGGTAAATATATGCAGGTATGTATTTCTCTGTATAATTATGCTGGCTGCGTGCCATAAAGTGGCTGTAATGGTGTTAGTCGCATATCTATTAAGTTCATGTTACGAAAGATTGCAAATAACTTGCTATTGTAAAACCTTTTTCCAAGAGACATGAATCACAAGACTTCTATCATTTAAGTATATACCACAAGCACTATCTAATAGGATATTTGTGTGTTACTGCAAATGTAAATGATAATTAAAATTAAGTGGTGCTATTTTAATTTACTCTACAAACATCATGTCTCAACAGCTCTATTAGAGGTCTGTCAAGTTCCGGTATAACTAACGCTGTCTCTATAATGAAGGAAACAAGACAGTGTGGTTTAAGATTTTACATGTAAAAGAAACATAAATATGAGCTTCCTGGTCTTAAGACTCAAATGAAAGATCAAAAGCAACTTAAAAATAAGATTTTAAACCTACCGGTAAATCTATTTCTCCTAGTCCGTAGAGGATGCTGGGGACTCCGTAAGGACCATGGCGTATAGACGGGCTCCGCAGGAGATAGGGCACCTAAAAAGAACTTTGACTATGGGTGTGCACTGGCTCCTCCCTCTATGCCCCTCCTCCAGACCTCAGTTAGAGAACTGTGCCCAGAGGAGATGGACAATACAAGGCAGGATTTCGCAATCCAAGGGCAAGATTCATACCAGCCCACACCAATCATACCATGTAACCTGGAACATACATAACCATTTAACAGTATGAACAAAACAACAGTAACGGTCCAAGACCGATGTCAACTGTAACATAACCCTTATGTAAGCAACAACTATATACAAGTCTTGCAGAGTTTCCGCACTGGGACGGGCGCCCAGCATCCTCTACGGACTAGGAGAAATAGATTTACCGGTAGTTTTAAAATCTTATTTTCTCTTACGTCCTAGAGAATGCTGGGGACTCCGTAAGGACCATGGGGTTTATACCAAAGCATCCAATCGGGCGGGAGAGTGCGTATGACTCTGCAGCACCGACTGAGCAAACGCTAGGTCCTCATCAGCCAGGGTATCAAACTTTTAGAATTTAGCAAAAGTGTTTGACCCCGACCAAGTCGCCGCTCGGCAAAGTTGTAAAGCCGAGACGCCTCAGGCAGCCGCCCAAGAAGAGCCCACCTTCCTAGTGGAATGGGCCTTAAACGAATTTGGTACCGGCAATCCAGCCGTAGAGTGAGCCTGCTGAATCGTATTACAGATCCAGCGAGCAATAGTCTGCTTCGAAGCAGGAGCGCCAATCTTATTGGCCGCATACAGGATAAACAGAACCTCTGTTTTCCTAACTCTAGCCGTCCTGGCTACATAAATTTTTAAGGCCCTGACTTCGTCCAGGGATCTGGAATCCTCCAGGTCACTTGTAGCCACAGGCACCACAATAGGTTGATTCATATGGAACGAAGAAACCACTTTAGGCAAAAATTGCGGCCGTGTCCTCAATTCAGCTCGATCCACATGAAAAATCAAGTAGGGGCTCTTGTGTGACAAAGCCGCCAACTCTGACACTCGCCTTGCTGATGCCAAGGCCAACAACATGACCACCTTCCACGTAAGAAATTTCAACTCAACCTTGTTAAGCGGTTCAAACCAGTGTGATTTTAGGAACTCCAACACCACGTTCAGGTCCCATGGTGCCACTGGAGGCTCAAAAGGGGGCTGGATGTGCAGCACTCCCTTTACAAACGTCTGGACTTCTGGAAGAGAAGCTAATTCCTTCTGAAAGAAAAATCGAGAGGGCCGAAATCTGTACCTTAACAGAGCCTAATTTCAGGCCCATATCCACTCCTGTCTGTAGGAAGTGGAGAAGACGACCCAGATGAAAATCTTCCGTAGGTGCATTCTTGATCTCACACCAAGACACATACTTTCGCCAGATACGGTGATAATGTTTTATCGTCACCTCCTTCCTAGCTTTTATTAACGTAGGGATGACCTCTTCCGGAATCCCCTTTTTTGCTAGGATTCGGCGTTCAACCGCCATGCCGTCAAACGTAACCGCGGTAAGTCTTGAAATACACAGGGCCCCTGCTGCAACAGGTCTTCCCTCAGAGGAAGAGGCCAGGGGTCTCCTGTGAGCATCTCTTGTAGATCTGAGTACCAAGCCCTTCGAGGCCAGTCTGGGACAACGAGTATCGTCTGTACTCTTCTTCGTCTTATGATCCTCAACACTTTCGTGATGAGAGGAAGAGGAGGAAACACATAGACCGATTTGAACACCCACGGTGTTACCAGAGCGTCCACTGCTATTGCCTGAGGGTCCCGAGACCTGGCGCAGTACCTCTGAAGTTTTTTGTTGAGACGTGACGCCATTATGTCTATTTGAGGAATTCCCCAAAGACGTGTTACGTCTGCAAAGACTTCTTGATGAAGTCCCCACTCTCCTGGATGGAGATAGTGTCTGCTGAGGAAGTCTGCTTCCCAGTTGTCCACTCCCGGAATGAAGACAGCTGACAGAGCGCTTACATGATTTTCCGCCCAGCGAAGGATCCTTGTGGCTTCCGCCATCGCGACTCTGCTTTTTGTCCCGCCTTGGCGGTTCACATGAGCCACTGCTGTGACATTGTCTAATTGAATCAGAACCGGTAGGTTTCGAAGAAAATTCTCCGCTTGTCGAAGGCCGTTGTAAATGGCCCTGAGTTCCAACACATTGATGTGTAGACAGGACTCCTGGTCTGACCACAGACCCTGAAAATGTTTTCCCTGTGTGACCGCTCCCCATCCTCGGAGGCTTGCGTCCGTGGTAACCAGGATCCAATCCTGAATTCCGAACCTGCGACCCTCCAGGAGGTGAGCACTTTGCAACCACCACAGGAGGGGGACACTGGTCCCTGGGGACAGAGTTATTTTCCGATGTAAGTGCAGATGGGACCCGGACCACTTGTCCAGAAGGTCCCATTGAAAAGTCCTTGCATGGAACCTGCCGAAGGGAATGGCCTCGTAGGCCGCCACCATTTTCCCCAGAACTCGAGTGCATTGGTGAACTGACACCCTTTTCGGTTTTAGCAGTTCTCTGACCATGTTCTGGATGTCTTGGGCTTTCTCTATTGGGAGGAAGACCTTCATTTGTTCCGTATCCAGTATCATACCTAGGAACGGCAGTCGAGTTGTCGGAATCAACTGTGACTTTGGTAGATTTAGAATCCACCCGTGTTGCTGGAGCACTCTCAGAGAGCGCGCCACACTGCTCAGCAATTTCTCTCTTGATCTTGCTTTTATCAGGAGATCGTCCAAGTATGGGATAATTGTGACACCATGCTTGCGCAGGACCACCATCATTTCCGCCATTATCTTGGTGAAAATCCTCGGGGCCGTGGAAAGTCCAAACGGCAACGTCTGAAATTGGTAATGACAATCCTGTAGAGCGAATCTCAGGTATTCCTGATGGGGGGCATATATGGGGACATGAAGGTACGCATCCTTTATGTCCAGAGACACCATAAACTCCCCCTCCTCCATGTTGGCTATTATCGCTCTGAGTGATTCCATTTTGAATTTGAATCTTCTTATGTACAGATTTAGGGATTTCAGATTCAAAATCGGTCTGACCGAACAGTCTGGTTTTGGGACCACAAATAGGGTTGAGTAGTAACCTCTTCCCTGCTGGTGCAGGGGAACCTTGATTATCACTTGCTGTATACACAGCGTTTGAATTGCAGCTAACACTACATCCCTTTCCGATGTGGAAGCTGGTAGGGCAGATTTGAAAAATCGGCGCGGGGGCACCTCCTCGAATTCCAGTTTGTAACCCTGGGAAACTATTTCCAGCACCCAGGGATTCAAATCCGAACTGACCCAGGCCTGACTGAAAAGTCGAAGACGTGCCCCCACCGGTGCGGACTCCCTCAGGGGAGCCCCAGCGTCATGCTGTGGGTTTTGAAGCAGCCGGGGAGGACTTTTGTTCCTGGGCGCCTGCCGCAGCAGGTGCTCTCTTGCCTCTGCCCTTACCTCTGGCGAGGAAAGAGGATCCCCGACCTCTTTTAGACTTGTGCGACCGAAAGGACTGCATCTGATAGGGTGTTACTTTCTTTTGCTGTTGGGGAGTATATGGTAAAAAATTAGATTTACCTGCTGTAGCTGTGGAAACCAGGTCCGTCAGCTTATCCCCAAACAATACACCCCCCTTTTAGGGTAGTACTTCCATATGTTTCTTGGAATCCGCATCACCCGTCCATTGGCGAGTCCATAAGGATCTTCTCGCTGAGATAGCCATGGCATTGGCCCTAGAAGCTAGCAATCCAATGTCCCTTTGAGCATCCCTCATAAATAAGACTGCATCTTTTATATGGGCTAGAGTTAGGAATATAGTGTCCTTATCCATAGTATCAAATTGATCTGTCAGCTCATCTGTCCAAGCTGCAATTGTGCTACACACCCATGCCGACGCAATCGTCGGTCTTAGCACAGCACCCGTATGAGAATAAATACCCTTTAAAAGCTAGTTTCTTGCCTGCGATCTGCTGGGTCTTTAAGGGCCGCTGTGTCAGGAGACGGTAGCGCCACTTTCTTGGATAAGCGCGTCAGGGCCTTGTCCACAGTGGGGGGTAATTCCCAAATCTCCCTGTCCTGCTTAGGGAAAGGGTATGCCATATAAAATTCTTTTGGGGATCTGCGGTCTCTTATCCGGAGTCTCCCAAGCTTTTCCAAAGAACTCATTTAATTCATGAGATGTGGGAAAATTAATAATCTGTTTCTTTTCCTTAAACATGTGTACCCTTGTGTCGGGGACCGAGGGTTCATCCACAATATGCAAGACATCCCTTATTGCCACAATCATACCCTGAATAGTTTTAGTCACCCTAGGGTGCAATTTTACTTCGTCATAGTCGACACTGGAATCAGAATCCGTGTCGGTAGTAGTGTCTTGTGTTAAGGGACGCTTTTGAGACCCCGACGGGCCCTGTGAGTTGGTCCAATCTGAGGATTGACCGCCTGATGTCCCTCCTAAACCAGCCTTATCAAGCCTCTTATGTAAAGATGCCACACTTGCATGCAACGTATGCCACATGTCCATCCAATCAGGAGTCGGCACAACCGATGGGGACACACCACTCATTTGCTCCACCTCCTCCTTGGAGAAGCCTTCCGCCTCAGACATGTCGACACACACGTACAGACACCCAACACACACACAGGGATTTACCTATAAGGGGACAAAACCCCAACCAGGTCCTTAGGAGAGACAGAGAGATAGAGTATGCCAGCACACACCCAGCGCTTAAAAACACTGGAATATACAACCAGATAGCGCTTTTATATGTTTATAATCGTAATCTCCACTCACTGCGTCGCCAAAGTGCCCCCCTCCTCCTTTTTCCAACCTGTGAAGCTCAGCAGGGGAGAGAACAGGGAGCCAGCGTTTTTTCATGCAGCCTCTGTGGAGAAAATGGCGCTGGTTAGTGCTGAGGATCAAGCCCCGCCCACCCGACGGCGGGCTTCGGTCCCTTCATCCTATATTAATAAAATGGCGGGGGTCCGTGGATTTACTGTCCCCCAGCCTAATCCACCTTATATATGGCCAAAACGAGGTTTATTGCTGCCCAGGGCACCCCCCCCTGCGCCCTGCACCCTTCAGTGCCTGCATTGTGTGTGTGACAGGGAGCAATGGCACGCAGCTTACCGCTGCGCGCTTACCTCATGAAGATCTGATGTCTTCTGCCACCTGAAGTCTTTTCCTCAATACTCACCCGGCTTCTATCTTCGGCATCTGTGAGGAGGACGGTGGCGGCGCGGCTCCGGGACGAACCCCAGGTGAGACCTGTGTTCCGACTCCCTCTGGAGCTAATGGTGTCCAGTAGCCTAGAAGCAGTGCCCAACTTCACAAGCCAGCTCTGCTTCTTTCTCCTCAGTCCCACGATGCAGGGAGCCTGTTGCCAACAGGACTCCCTGAAAATAAAAAACCTAACAAAATTATTTTTCCACAGAAAACTCTGGAGAGCTCTCTGCAGTGCACCCATTCTCCTCTGGGCACAAGATCTAACTGAGGTCTGGAGGAGGGGCATAGAGGGAGGAGCCAGTGCACACCCATAGTCAAAGTTCTTTTTAGGTGCCCCATCTCCTGCGGAGCCCGTCTATACCCCATGGTCCTTACGGAGTCCCCAGCATCCTCTAGGACGCAAGAGAAATATAGAAGACCGCTCAAGGACCATGGGGTGGAATTGCTAAAGCTTCTAAAATAGGTCCAGAATAACCAGATTCTGTCTACTATTTTTATATTGTATTCTAGAAAAAGATAGACAGAATCCGATTGGTTGCAATGAGCTACAGCACCCCTATTCTGTTTCAGAAGCTTTAGTAAATCTACCCCCATGTCTAAGCAAAAGCAGAAAAGCGATTTCTCCTGGTCCAGCTAGTGATGGTCAAACAGATCAGAGGCACAAATTGATTGTAACCCAAAGTCCAAGACGTGTTTCTTCAACATCAGAGAGGACCAGCAGTCTTGCAGTGCCAGTAGGTACTCAATCACATTGTAAAACCATTATAAAACTATCAAGGGGCTCATTGCTATATTCATGTTGTCTCACATAAATCACACACAAGGCTTAGAAAACAACCATGTCATTAGTTCTTATAAGTGCTGTGTTCACTAAAGAGTCTCTCAGGAGTCCAATATCCAGTGACATAACCCTGAGCATCCAGACAAATGCCGATAATGGGAAGCAAACCTTTCTCTCTACGTGCATTGGTGAGAGGCCTTATGCGGGCTGAAACCGTACGCATGAAAACATGGAGACTTATGCATCAGTGTTGGTAATAGCGCCTGGCAAATCTCATTAATAGAGTTTCAACACCCAAAAAGCTTTTCTTGACTGTATGCAGACAACAGGTACACAATGGCGATTTTATTGTAGCACTTTAAAATGCTACAAAACAATTAAAATACTTAAGACATTTGATAAGTGAAGCCAAGCAGAGAATATTTACTTCTAAAACCTACTGAAACTAATTTACGGATCACCCTGTCCACAAAAATAGCTGCCTCTACCTGGTATGGTAACAGAGAACATGCAGAAGCCAATTATTAGACATACCGGGACTACATTTAGGATAAAATGGAACTGTCACATTTAAACATCTCTACTATAACTAAACAGAATTAATATTAACAGTTTGCAGCTTGGTAGGCCACCAGATTGTGACACAGAATTGGGCTCCATACAGTGTTATAATACATGTCATGATCACAGATAATGACAGTGACAACCCACAGGCTATTGGACTGAACCTCAGTACTCACCTGAAGATACGAAGGCTTCTTTCAGATAGAGTAGTACATCGGCAAACCTCCGGACATCATTTACCAGCTGCATGATGTACTCTGGATCCACAACAGAGCCGTCATAGCAATCCGAATTGGTGCTAACACTGCTCAGAGAATTACTTTTTGTGCTTCGCCCCATTCCCCAGGTGGCAGAATTTGAGATGGTGAAGAAATTCGAGGTAGAAAACCGGGCAAATCCTAATCCACGCCTGTTACCTCCTCCGTTCTGACGCAACATCCCAGCGTGCTTCCGAGAGCCCCTCAGCGAGCATTCAATGCCACTCTTTTCCCATCGGCCACAGATTCAAACCTTGAAAGAGGAAAACCATATTTATTGTGTTTATGTCAACAAAACATATTCTGTCACCTGCTGTAAGTCTTCCACAAAATTAAGCACCTATATTTTCCTAAAATATTCTTGTGGAATAAAACAAGATTCTACCGTACCTAATAGGTTGTAGAAAAAGTTATCATCTGTAAATCAAAGCAACTACTTTCCCTGTCTGTTCCCAATGAGAACACTAAGTGCACTAGTTTTACTTCTGATAGAAAAGCTGTATGGTAGCTTCCTTTCATTTTAACATCCTGACTCAGACAATCAAGAAAAACTCTGAACTGGTTTCGGTTTAAGCACACTGATGTCACATCTAAATCCACAACCTTTCATGACATCAGTGGCCAGACTAGCATGCTCTTTGTCTTAAACAGACCCATCTCTTAAAGCTCCCTATGCTGACCATTACTCAGTTGCTGTCAGGACTTCTGCACAACACAGGGATAAACAGTAAAGAAGGGTACTATCGAGCAGCCAGACAGACACGCATTGTAGGTCAGGGCAGGCAGCACACATTCCTTGTCAGGGACTGACCAGTTTACAAGAATTTTAAATAAGTGAACAGCATCCAGGTGTTGATAAAAGGGTCGCAGGAGCCAGATAAATACCATGCCTGGAATACAAGCTGGTATAGCATGCGACATGAGAGCGTGCCACAAAAACTGAATGTGCTGCAAACATACATCAGATAGCAAAACTAAAAAGACAAACATGTACCTAAAAGCATTATGCCAATCCCCAAGAGTTTTAAAAGCATTCCCTATAAAATTAACGTCTTTCTGAAACGAAGGTTTGGGTTGTTGGACGATACAAAATGTGCTTACCGGCAGATTAGACAGTATGAATTGACCCTTACTTAATCACTGCAGTTTTCATAGCCTTCGGAACAAATCTGTACAGAAGGGCTTTTATACATGGGCTTGATCATTTCTATTATCAAGCCCAGCTGAGCACATTGCAGTCACTTGTGCCAGTTCCAATATAGCAAGTTTATGGGGGCAAGGGAAAACTTGTGATGCCGGTAACAGATGTGCCATTCTGGAATGACACATCACGTCAATGTTGATGTACTGAATTTCCTGTCAACTCTGGAGAGACTGTACATAAAACTTTACCTCAGTCCTCTCGTACACCAGAGTTTGTGCCTTTAAGGACTAAAACACACTACCCGGCTTTTGCCGGCCGGGAAAAAGCCGGACGGCTTTTTCCCGTGCCGGCATTGTAGTTAACAGTGTGAGGGCTAGGGTCCCTTCACACTGCACGGCCCCGGCCCGGCTGCCGGGTTGCAGCCGGGTCTCACCACTGGAAGGTCCGGCTGCCGGGCGGGCGCCGGGCCGTCTTTGCAGCCAGTGAACCGTGTGTGTGAAGGGGGGCTTTCACACACACACACAACGGTTTTTTTCCAAGCAGTGTCTGATGCTGCGCATGCGCACAGCATCACACACGGCTCAAAGCCGTCCTGTGTGACAGACTCTGCCGGTTTCTCCCGGATGGCAAAAAGCCGGACAAAGTTTGTCCGGCTTTTTGCCATCCGGGAGAAATTGGCCAGTGTGTTACAGCCCTAAGGCAGGTATGTCCAAACTGCGGCCTTCCAGCTGTTGAGAAACTACACATCCCAGAATGCCTTGACACAGCTTTAGCATTCTCTGACAGCAAAACAGTGTCAGGGCATGCTGGGATATATAGTTTTACAACAGCTGGAGGGCCGCAGTTTGGACATGCCTGCTTTAAGGTGTAGACATCTTATATCAAGCATACAGGAAAATACTTTATGTAGGAGGGTCTTCCAAATAAAACTCCTAATGGACCAGGTGACATCAATTAGGCTCGTTAGTTAAAACACTAATTAATCCACATTGTAAAATTATTGTGTAATATCTTTATGGCAGTGATATGTTTGATAGCACATACATGCAAGTGTGGATCACCAACTAGGTATGGGAACCAATAATGGACAGCATAAATTACTTACTCCTATACAATGGTCAACAATAATCAGCCTGGAAAATATTACGCAGTATGACCGTTAAAGCCAACAGGACCTAGAATAGACTATATATTATTACCCACTGTTTAGCATGTGACCAAATTATTCTGAATAGGTTTGCTGCATTTTTATTATTTGTGATTGACTGTGTTTATGAGGGTCATTCCGAGTTGATCGCTCGCTAGCTAGTTTTAGCAGCCGTGCAAACGCTATGCCGCCGCCCACTAGGGAGTGTATTTTAGCTTAGCAGAAGTGTGAACGCATGTGCAGCTGAGCTCTGTAAAAACGGTTTGTGCAGTTTCTGAGTAGCTCTGAACCTACTCAGCGCCTGCAATCACTTCAGCCTATTCGTGTCCGGATTTGACGTCATACACCCGCCCAGCGAACGCCCACCACACCTGCGTTGTGTCAGACACGCCTGCGTTTTTACAAACACTCCCTGAAAACGATCAGTTGACATCCAGAAATGCCCCCTCTCTGTCAATCGTCTTGCGGCCATCAGTGCGACTGAAAACTTTGCTAGAACCTGTTCAAAACAACAAATGGCTTTGTACCCGTACGTCGCGTGTATGCATTGTGGTGCATATGCAGAAATGCAGATTTTTAGCCTGATCGCTGTGAACAACGGCAGCTAGCGATCAACTCGGAATGACCCCCTATATGTCTTTTCAGCACTAGCAAGAAAAAGAAACCCAATACACTAAATTGATCATTCCGATGAAGACAAAACACAGCTTTTGTTTCACTTAATTTCTTTTTACTTGTAGTATTTGGAAATAACAATTACACTTTATAAAAAAAAAAAAAAGGAAGCTAGCGTATTTAACAGGACTCGCAGCCTGCATACTGTGTTCAAGCATATACCTTAGGCATTATTACCTTTGCCATTAAATAAAACATTCAGATGTTAATTTTAAAATTTACAGCAGACATTAAATAACATTTACAATGTCATAAGTTTCTTGATCACATAAGTAAAATCAAAATGGTTTTGTAACTGTGCAAGTTCTTGAAGACTACGCCTGCTGGCTTCTAATAGAAATCTATTAAGACACAGCAGGAATCTGCTCTTAGGAATAGGAAGCTAGGCCTCTTACCCATGCTCGATTTACTTGCATTCAACATAAATGAATGCACTGGGGTCAATGAAGTGCCCTGACCACAAGGGTTCACTACCACGTGTTTGACATGTGGTATACTGGCATTTAATGCAGCATCATTGGGTAACCTGCCTTAATCTAAGTAAATGAGGCTCTCATACCAGTTCAAATACGGAAGATCTTGAAAAGTACCTGTTAATGTAATTTTACTTTGCTTATATACACACACAGGTGTCAAAGCGATCTTCCATGAAGGAATAGCCTGTACCTTGGTTAAAAAAATAAATAAATAAAAATATGGTATTTCCTGAAGGAAAGTGCTAGGCTACTCAAGTTGAGATGAGATAGACAACTAAAAATTACCAAGTTATTTGTCAAGAACAGTGAAATAATCCATCACCAACAAAGTACAATATACTGTAGCCATTTCCATTAAAACAGTCACATGTTTTATCCCACAAGTCTATATTTTCTTCTTTAACGGCTCAGCTAACGACATAGAATTTACCAAGCTGGTTTACTGCACCGTCTCTGTATAATAGATAGATCAAGTCTACTAGTGGCCATGCTAGCAGGCGTGTTGAGATGTATATGTTGCCAGCAAATATCAATGTAAGATTAGATATATATTTCAGGTGGTCACAGGATTAGCATTGCTCAGTTATATCTAGCTGCCCACATATAAGGCAGCTACTGGAATTAGGTTATTCTGAAGGCAGCCCATTAAGCAACTGAGAATGATTTAGCTGTAGTATTATTTCCTTTACATTTTCATCGTTATACAGCCATAAACACTATGGGTTATATTAAATACCTGTCGGACGACAGGTCAGTATTCCGACAGGCTTGGCCCGTTCCCACACTGCCAATCCGACTTTATCAAAAGTTGGTTTGACATTGTCGGAAACTAGGCTAAAACCTGTTGGGTTTGGCCGCGCTTCCGACAATACGCGCAGCTCAGCGGCTGAAGCCACCGATCCGCGTGTATTCCGACAAGTCGGGAATTCCCAACTTGTCGGAAAAAATGTCCCTCTATTGAAAAGGGCGGAACCACTTCTGGCCTAAATCCTTCGTAAACTGCAGTCTTCCGACACTTATTGAATATACCCCTATTTCTTTGAACAAGCTAATATACTGATTAATTATTATCTGCAGCTAAATCAGTATGTGTTTTTGGCAGAGGGGATGCCGGCTATCAGTATACAGACCTCAGCTACAGCAGATACAGTCATTTGGAATTCCGTCTAAGAGGCAGCGAGTCCGCTCACTGTGCTTCGGGCCCAGTCGCTCACTTCGCTCACCACAGGTTATATTCCCACTCGGTTGGTGGCATGGACCCACCAACCGAGTGGGAATACCCCAAGTTTGTTGGGATTCCGGCGTCAGTCTCCTGAACACCAGGATACTGACAGGAGGTATTTTAACTGCATCCCGTATTATTCTGTATCCTGACTCTAAGCAGTACCATCAGACAACTATTAAAGAGGTAAAATGATTCTAATTGTATTCTATGCTGAGAAAAAAAAAAAAAAAAAAGGTAAAAATATTTTTTTTACAAAAATTACACTTACCGTATATACTAGAGTATAAGCAGACTTTTTCAGCACTTTTTTGTGCTGAAAAAAGCCCCCTCGGCTTATACTCGAGTCAGTGGGAAGGAGGGACACGGAGGGCACAGCGCGCGCCTCTCCTGTGTCCCTCCTGCGTCACCAGCGGGTCTATTAAATGAAGTATCTATTCGTGAGCTCTGATTGGCTCACGAACCGGCACTTCATTTAACACACACACACGCCAGTGACGCAGGAGGGACACAGGAGAGGTGCGCGCTGTGCCCTCCGTGTCCCTTCTTCACAAAACAGCGCGGGAGCGGCGGAGGGTAAGTTGTAACTGGCACTTGAGGGGGGGGCATATCTGGCACTGTGGGGGCATATCTGGCAGTATGAGGGCTGTGCACGGCTAGAGCTGCATATCCCACCCTAGGTTTATACTCGAGTCAATAAGTTTTCCCAGGTTTTTGTGGTAAAATTAGGTGCCTCGGCTTATATTCGGGTCGACTTATACTCGAGTATATACGGTACGTTCCTTTTGTACCACTACCAATAAAAAAGGATACGTATAATCTCTTTCCCAATTGAAACAAACTATAAAGGGAACAAAATAAGACAAGGAAAAAAAATAACAGGATGTCCCACTAACTTGAGATTATAATAATTATAAAAAAACTATTTTGAAAACTAATGCAATAACGTTAATTATATATATTAATTATCTTGTTAACAGTTTAACAGCACTTTACGTATTCAAAACTAAACTGGTGAAGATGACTTCAGACACCTGTGATTATGTGAAACTTTTCACTGATAGGTGTGTTTGGGTGGTGGCCGTCAAGATGCGAGGTCACATCTGATGCAGACCTCACCACCTCCGATACTAGTTTTCAGGATAACAAGGCACAGTTAAAAAAGACTCCATAGATCAAACACTGACTAGCTAGCACTATTTAGCATCACAATAATAGGAGCTATTAGGAGAGGAGGGGAATGGTTACTACCCTTTTTATCAGTCAGAGAGCTTAAGCGCCTACATTCGAAGTTATTTGCCAATTATATGACACAAAAATGGCATCACTTACTAGAAAAAAAAAATATCCCATCTATTTAAACTCGTCTTTCAAGCTTTTATATGCCACTGGCAAAGAATGAGGACCTAGACAACACATGAGCAGCGAATATCAAGTAACAGCACCTATAGTTTACTTATTTGATATTCAATAGCCCATTGCAGTTTATTTTGATAGCAAGGCAGCATTCCAGAACACCGCTTAAAGAATAGCCATAAAAACCACATGGAGAACATCAGGATATTTAAAGTATTTGCTGGCTCAGCAGAAAGACCACAGGTGGTTCTGATGGACTGCTGCTTTGTGTTTGTTTAAAATATAACTTACAATTGTATTTCAATGCCCTGAATGCTATTGTAGCGATATCCATTGTAAATAAATAATTAAAACTGGTTTAACGTCTCATTAGAATTTGGCCTAGCAGAAAGTGCTGAGCTCAGGCCCTAGCAGGACAGGGTAGGTAGAAAGAGCACAGTTCAACCAGTGACGAACTGTAATGAGGGCAAACTGAAAGACACAAAAAAAAAGTTAACTTGAAGAATCAGTGAATCCCTAAACTGACATATTAACATATGAACTAAGGTGGGTTCAGCCTCCAATTTTCTATCGATTAGATGTAAAGTGTAAGGGGTCTACTTACCAAGCACAATTGCTCTAAATCACATGTTCTCAAACTCGGTCCTCAGGACCCCACATGGTGCATGTTTTGCAGGTCCCCTCGCAGAAGCACAATTGAAATAATAACCTCCACCTGAGCATCTTTTAAAATGTGTCAGTAAGCAATTAATACACCTGTGCACCTGCTGGGTGACCTGCAAAACATGCACTGTGTGGAGCCTGAGGACAGAGGGGCAGATGTATTAACCTGGAGAAGGCATAAGGAAGTGATAAACCAGTGATAAGTGCAAGGTGATACACGCACCAGCCAGAGGCGGAACTACCGCCAGTGCAACCAGTGCGTTGCACTGGGGCCCGCCACTGTCCAGGGGCCCAAAGCATGTAATGAGTCAAACTGACTCATTACATACCGCTGTGTGCTGCAGGCAACCGCTGCCCGCGGCACACAGCCGCCCGCAGGACACAGCCGCCCGCAGGACACAGGAGAGGAGCGCAGCGGTCACGGGGGCAAGGAGAAGGAAGGTGGTGGAGGAAGGAGCTGCAGCAGCGCGTTGCTACTGGTTGAGGCGTTGCTGCTGCTGTCCCTCTGCTTCACTATAGGCTGTCTTCCGAGAACAGCCTATAGTGAAGCAGAGGGACAGCAGCAGCAGCGCCTCAACCTGTAGCAAAGCACTGCTGCGGCTCCCTCCTCCTCCTTCTCTCCTGCCCGGGAATCGTGATCCATCTCTGCCAGAAGCTGCACCGAGGAGCCTGAACCAGCGGAGAGGGTAAGTATAATTCATTCTCTCTCTTTTTCTTTCTCTCTTTCCATGTGCAAAAAAGGGGACTGTCTGCCGCAATGTGTAAAAAGGGGGAATCTGCCTGCCGCAATGTGTAAAAAGGGGGAATCTGCCTGACGTAATGTGTAAAAAGGGGGAATCTTGGCCGCAATGTGTAAAAAGGGGGAATCTTGGCCGCAATGTGTAAAAAGGGGGAATCTGCCTGCCGCAATGTGTAAAAAGGGGGAATCTGCCTGCCGCAATGTGTAAAAAGGGGGAATCTGCCTGCCGCAATGTGTAAAAAGGGGGAATCTGCCTGCCGCAATGTGTAAAAAGGGGGAATCTGCCTGCCGCAATGTGTAAAAAGGGGGAATCTGCCAGCCGCGATGTGTAAAAAGGGGGAATCTGCCTGCCGCGATGTGTAAAAAGGGGGAATCTGCCTGACGTGATGTGTAAAAAGTGGATGCTGTCTGCCGCAATGTGTAAAAAGGGGGAATCTGCCTGCCGTAGTGTGTAAAAAGGGGGACGCTGTCTGCCGTAATGTGTAACAAGGGCACGCTGTCTGCCGTAATGTGTAAAAACGGGACGCTGTCTGCCGTAATGTGTAAAAAGTGTACGCTGTCTGCCGGAATGTGTAAAAAGTGTACGCTGTCTACCGCTATGAGTAACAAGGGCACTCTGTCTGCCGCTATGTGCAAAAATAAGATTTTACACTTACCGGTAAATCTATTTCTCGTAGTCCGTAGAGGATGCTGGGACTCCGTAAGGACCATGGGGAATAGACGGGCTCCGCAGGAGACATGGGCACTTTAAGAAAGACTTTAGACTCTGGGTGTGCACTGACTCTTTCCTCTATGCCCATCCTCCAGACCTCAGTTAGAGAAACTGTGCCCAGAGGAGACGGACAGTACGAGGAAAGGATTTTTGTTAATCCGAGGGCAAGTTTCATACCAGCCACACCAATCACACCGTATAACTTGTGATAAACTACCCAGTTAACAGTATGAACAAACATAGTCTCGGTCCAAACCGATGAACTATAATATAACCCTTATGTAAGCAATAACTATATACAAGTCTTGCAGAAGAAGAAGTCCGCACTTGCGACGGGCGCCCAGCATCCTCTACGGACTAAGAGAAAAAGATTTACCGGTAAGTGTAAAATCTTATTTTCTCTAACGTCCTAGAGGATGCTGGGACTCCGTAAGGACCATGGGGATTATACCAAAGCTCCCAAACGGGCGGGAGAGTGCGGATGACTCTGCAGCACCGATTGAGCAAACCGGAGTTCCTCCTCAGCTAGGGTATCAAACTTATAGAACCTTGCAAAGGTTTGATCCCAACCAAGTAGCTGCTCGGCACAACTGTAATGCCGAGACCCCTCGGGCAGCCGCCCAAGAAGAGCCCACCTTCCTAGTGGAATGGGCCTTAACCGATTTTGGCAATGGCAATCCTGCCGAAGAATGTGCTTGCTGAATAGTGTTACAGATCCAGCGAGCAATAGTCCGCTTTGAAGCAGGTGCGCCAACCTTATTGGCTGCATACAGGATAAACAGCGCCTCTGTCTTCCTGACCCTAGCTGTTCTGGCCACATAAATCTTCAAAGCCCTGACCACATCAAGCGACTCGGAATCCTCCAAGTCTCGCGTAGCCACAGGCACGACAATAGGTTGGTTCATATGAAAAGATGAGACCACTTTAGGCAGGAATTGAGGACGAGTTCTCAATTCTGCCCTATCCACGTGAAAAACCAGATAGGGACTTTTATATGACAAAGCCGCTAATTCCGAAAAACACCTTGCAGAAGCTAAGGCCAACAACATGACCACCTTCCAAGTGAGATATTTCAACTCCACTGTTTTGAGTGGTTCAAACCAAGGTGACTTGAGGAAACTTAATACCACGTTAAGATCCCAAGGCGCCACCGGAGGTATAAAAAGGAGGCTGAATATGCAGCACTCCCTTCACAAAATGTCTGTACTTCAGGAAGAGAAGCCAATTCTTTTTGAAAGAAAATGGACAAGGCCGAAATTTGAACCTTTATGGATCCTAATTTTAGGCCCAAATTCACTCCTGTTTGAAGGAAGTGGAGTAAACGGCCCAAATGGAACTCCTCCGTAGGAGCAGTCCTGGCCTCACACCAAGAAACATATTTTCGCCATATGCGGTGATAATGTTTCGATGTCACGTCCTTCCTAGCCTTAATCAGGGTAGGAATGACCTCCTCCAGAATACCTTTTTCCGCTAGGATCCGGCGTTCAACCGCCATGCCGTCAAACGCAGCCGCGGTAAGTCTGGGAACAGACAGGGCCCCTGTTGCAGCAGGTCCTGCCTTAGAGGAAGAGGCCACGGATCTTCTGTGAGCAACTCTTGCAGATCCGGATACCAAGTCCTTCGTGGCCAATCTGGAACAATGAGGATTGTTCTCACTCTTCTTTGCCTTATTATTCTCAACACCTTGGGTATGAGAGGCAAAGGAGGGAACACATAGACCGATCTGAACACCCATGGTGTCACCAGAGCGTCTACAGCTGCCGCCTGAGGGTCTCTTGACCTGGCGCAATATCGCTTTAGCTTTTTGTTGAGACGGGACGCCATCATGTCTATCTGAGGCAGTCCCCACCGACCCGCGATCTGTGCGAAGACTTCGTGATGAAGTCCCCACTCTCCCGGATGCAGGTCGTGTCTGCTGAGGAAGTCCGCTTGCCAGTTGTCCACCCCCGGGATGAACACTGCCGATAGTGCGCTTACATGATTCTCCGCCCAGCGAAGAATCCTGGTTGCTTCTGCCATGGCCACTCTGCTCCTTGTGCCGCCTTAGTGGTTTACATGAGCCACTGCTGTGACATTGTCCGACTGAATCAGAACCGTTTTGTCCCGAAGTAGTGCCTCCGCTTGACGTAGGCCGTTGTATATGGCCCTCAACTCCAGGACGTTAATGTGGAGACAAGTCTCTAGAGTTGACCAGAGACCTTGGAAATTTCTTCCCAGTGTGACTGCTCCCCAACCTCGGAGGCTTGCGTCCGTAGTCACCAGGATCCAGTCCTGAATGCCGAACCTGCGGCCTTCCAGGAGGTGAGCACTGTGCAGCCACCACAGGAGAGATATCCTGGCTCTGGGAGACAGGGTGATCCTTTGATGCATTTGTTAATGAGACCCGGACCATTTGTCCGGTAGGTCCCATTAAAAAGTCCTCGCATGGAACCTGCCGAAGGGGATGGCCTCGTACGAAGCCACCATCTTCCCCAGGACACGTGTGCAGTGAAGCACTGAAACCTTTTTTGGCTTTAATAGGTTCCTGACCAGAGCTATGAGCTCCTGAGCCTTTTCCATCGGAAGAAAAACCTTTTTCTGTTCTGTGTCCAGAATCAGGCCCAAAAAGGTCAGACGCGATGTAGGAACCAGCTGGGACTTAGGAATATTGAGAATCCAGCCGTGCTGTTGCAACGTCCTCACAGACAGTGACACGCTGTCCAGTAACTTCTCTCGAGATCTCGCCTTTATGAGGAGATCGTCCAAGTATGGGATAATTGTGACACCCTGCTTGCGCAGGAGCACCATCATTTCCGCCATTACCTTGGTGAAAATTCTCGGGGCCGTGGAAAGCCCAAATGGCAACGTATGAAATTGGTAATGACAGTCCTGTACCGCAAATCTCAGGAACGCCTGGTGAGGAAGAAAAATCGGAATATGAAGGCAAGCATCCTTTATGTCCAGGGAAACCATCCAATCCCTCCCCTCCAGGCTGGCGATGACCACTCTGAGCGATTGCATCTTGAACTTGAACTTTTTCAAGTACAGTTTCAGGGATTGCAGATTCAAAATGGGTCTGACCGAACCGTCCGGTTTCAGAATCACAAACAGGGTTGAGTAATACCCCTTTCCTTGCTGGAGAAGAGGAACCTTGACTATCACCTGTTGCAGATACAATTTTTGAATTGCAGTTAACACTAACTCCCTTTCTGACGGAGAAGCTGGCAGAGCCGATTTGAAAAACCGGCGAGGAGGCATCTCTTTGAATTCCAGCCTGTATCCCTGAGAAACAATCTCTATTGCCCAGGGATCCACCTGTGAGTGAACCCAGACGTGGCTGAAAAATCGAAGACGTGCCCCCACTTGAGCTTACCCCCCCCCCCCCCCCAGGGAAGCCCCAGCGTCATGCGGTGGATTTTGCAGACGTAGGGGGGGGGGGGGGGGGGACCTCTGCTCCTGGGAACTAGCTGTGTGCAGCTTTTTTCCCTTGACTTTACCTCTGGCAAGAAAGGACAATCCCCGTACCTTTTTGCTTTTATTTGAACGAAAGGACTGCATTTGGTAATGAGGTGCCTTCTTAGTATGTTGTGGGGGAACATAAGGTAAAAAATTTGATTTACCAGCCGTAGCAATAGAGACAAGGTCCGAGAGGCCTTCTCCAAACAACTCCTCCCCCTTGTAAGGCAACGACTCCATATGCCGCTTTGAGTCGGCATCCCCCGTCCACTGTCGGGTCCACAAAAGTCGCCTAGCAGAAATAGACATAGCATTTATTCTGGAGCTTAGTAAACAAATGTCTCTTTGAGCATCCCTCATATATAACGCAGCATCCTTGATATGCTCTAGGGCAGAGGTTCTCAAACTCGGTCCTCGGGGGCACACACAGTGCATGTTTTGCAGGTCTCCTCACAGAATCGCAAGTGAAATAATTAGCTCCACCTGTGGACCTTTTAAAATGTGTCAGTGAGTAATTAATACACCTGTGCACCTGCTGGGTCACCTGCAAAACATGCACTGTGTGTGCCCCCGAGGACCGAGTTTGAGAACCTCTGCTCTAGGGTCATTAGAATGGTATCCTTATCTAGGGTCTCAATCTCCGTAGACAAGGAATCTGTCCATGCTGCGACAGCACTACAAACCCAGGCCGATGCCATAGCCGGCCTAACAATAGTACCAGAATGTGTGTAAATGTACTTCATGGTAACTTCCTGCTTACGATCCGCAGGATCCTTGAGGGTAGCCGTATCCTGGGAAGGCAGTGCCACCTTCTTGGATAAGCGTGTCAACGCCTTGTCTACTTTAGGCGAAGATTCCCATCGTATCCTGTCCTTTTGTGGGAAGGGATACGCCATAAGAATCCTTTTGGGAACTTGTAGTCTCCTGTCTGGAGATTCCCAAGCCTTTTCGCACAATTCACTTAGCTCAAATGAGGACGGAAAGGTGATCTCAGGCTTTTTCTCTTTATACATGTGTACCCTCATGTCAGGGACAGTGGGTTCCTCAGTAATATGCAAAACCTCTTTAATAGCAATGATCATGTAACGAATACCTTTAGTCACTTTTGGCTGTAATTTTGCATCCTCATAGTCGACACTGGAATCTGAATCCGTGTCGGTATCTGTGTCAGTGATCTGGGATAATGTGCGTTTCTGAGACCAAGAAGGTCCCGGTGCCACTGGGACAGGCATGGTCTGACTACCTGACTGATCCCTAGCCTCAGTCTTGTCTCATCTCTTATGCAATAAAATAAGATTTTAGTCACCGGTAAATCTATTTCTCGTAGTCCGTAGTGGATGCTGGGACTCCGTAAGGACCATGGGGAATAGTGGCTCCGCAGGAGACTGGGCACAACTATAAAGAAAGCTTTAGGTCTAACTGGTGTGCACTGGCTCCTCCCACTATGACCCTCCTCCAGACTTCAGTTAGGATACTGTGCCCGGAAGAGCTGACACAATAAGGAAGGATTTTGAATCCCGGGTAAGACTCATACCAGCCACACCAATCATACCGTATAACTCGTGATACAATACCCAGTTAACAGTATGACAACAACTGAGCCTCTCAACAGATGGCTAAACAATAACCCTTTAGTTAAACAATAACTATATACAAGTATTGCAGACAATCCGCACTTGGGATGGGCGCCCAGCATCCACTACGGACTACGAGAAATAGATTTACCGGTGAGTAAAATCTTATTTTCTCTGACGTCCTAAGTGGATGCTGGGACTCCGTCAGGACCATGGGGATTATACCAAAGCTCCCAAACGGGCGGGAGAGTGCGGATGACTCTGCAGCACCGAATGAGCAAACTCTAGGTCCTCCTCAGCCAGGGTATCAAACTTGTAGACTCTTGCAAAAATTTTTGAACCCGACCAAGTAACAGCTCGGCAAATTTGTAAGCCGAGACCCCTCGGGCAGCCGCCCAAGAAGAGCCCACTTTCCTTGTGGAATGGGCTTTTACAGATTTAGGGTGCGGCAGTCCAGCCGCAGAATATGCAAGTTGAATCGTGCTACAGATCCAGCGAGCAATAGTCTGCTTAGAAGCAGGAGCACCCAGCTTGTTGGGTGCATACAGGATAAATAGCGAGTCAGTTTTCCTGACTCCAGCCGTCCTGGAAACATATACTTTCCAGGGCCCTGACTACGTCCAGTAACTTGGAATCCTCCAAGTCCCAAGTAGCCGCAGGCACCACAATAGGTTGGTTCACATGAAAAACTGATACCACCTTAGGAAGGAATTGGGAACGAGTCCTCAATTCCGCCTTATCCATATAAAAAAATCAGATAAGGGCTTTTGCATGACAAAGCCGCCAATTCTGATACACGCCTGGCCGACGCCAAGGCCAACAGCATGACCACTTTCCACGTGAGGTATTGTAGCTCCACGGATTTAAGTGGCTCAACCCAATGCGACTTCAGGAAATCCAACACCACGTTGAGATCCCACGGTGCCACTGGAGGCACAAACGGGGGCTGACTATGCAGCACTCCCTTAACAAAAGTCTGAACTTCAGGCAGTGAAGCCAGTTCTATTTTGGAAGAAAATCGATAGAGCCGAAATCTGGACCTTAATGGAGCCCAATTTTAGGCCCATAGACCCCTGACTGTAGGAAGTGCAGAAATCGACCTAGCTGAAATTCCTCCTTTGGGGCCTTCCTGGCCTCACAGCACGCAACATATCTTCGCCATATGCGGTGATAATGGTTTGCGTTCACTTCTTTCCTAGCTTTAATTAGCGTAGGGATAACTTCCTCCGGAATGCCCTTTTCCTTCAGGATCCGGTGTTCAACCGCCATGCCGTCAAACGCAGCCGCAATACGACTTGGAACAGACAGGCCCCCTGCTGCAGGTCCTGTCTGAGCGGCAGAGGCCATGGGTCCTCTGAGATCATTTCTTGGAGTTCTGGGTACCAAGCTCTTCTTGGCCAATCCGGAACAATGAGTATAGTTCTTACTCCTCTCATTATTATTCTCATTACCCTGGGTAAGAGGCAGAGAAGGGAACCCATACACCGACTGGTACACCCACGGTGTTACCAGAGCGTCCACAGCTATCGCCTGAGGGTCCCTTGACCTGGCGCAATATCTTTGTAGCTTTTTGTTGAGGCGGGACGCCATCATGTCCACCTGTGGCCTTTCCCAACGGTGTACAATCATTTGGAAGACTTCTGGATGAAGTCCCCACTCTCCCGGGTGGAGGTCGTGTCTGCTGAGAAAGTCTGCTTCCGAGTTGTCCACTCCGGGAATGAACACTGCTGACAGTGCTAACACGTGATTTTCCGCCCATCGGAGAATCCTTGTGGCTTCTGCCATCGCCATCCTGCTTCTTGTGCCGCCCTGTCGGTTTACATGAGCGACCGCCCTGATGTTGTCTGACTGGATCAGCACCGGCTGGTGTTGAAGCAGGGGTCTAGCCTGACTTAGGGCATTGTAAATGGCCCTTAGGTCCAGAATATTTATGTGTAGGGAAGTCTCCTGACTTTTCCATAGTCCTTGGAAGTTTCTTCCCTGTGTGACTGCCCCCCAGCCTCGAAGGCTGGCATCTGTGGTCACCAGGACCCAGTCCTGTATGCTGCAGCCACCACAACAGCGACACCCTGGCCCTTGGAGACCGGGTTATCCGCCGATGCATCTGAAGATGCGACCCGGACCACTTGTCCAACAGATCCCACTGGAAGATCCTTGCATGGGACCTGGCGAATGGAATTTCTTCGTAAGAAGCTACCATCTTTCCCAGGGCTCGCGTGCATTGATGCACCGACACCTGTATTTGTATTAGGAGGTCTCTGTCTAGAGAGAACAACTCCTTGGACTTCTCCTCCGGGAGAAACCCTTTTTATCCTGTTCGGTGTCCAGAACCATACCCAGGAACAGTAGACGCGTCGTAGGAACCAGCTGCGACTTTGGAATATTCAGAATCCAGCCGTGCTGTTGTAGCACTTCCCGAGATAGTGCTACTCCGACGAACAACTGCTCCCTGGACCTCGCCTTTATAAGGAGATCGTCCAAGTACGGGATAATTATTTCGGCCATTACCTTGGTAAATACCCTCGGTGCCGGGGACAGACCAACGGCAACGTCTGGAATTGGTAATGACAATCCTGTACCACAATTTTGAGGTACTCCTGGTGAAGAGGGTAAATAGGGACATGCAGGTAAGCATCCTTGATGTCCAGTGATACCATGAAATTCTCCAGGCTTGCAATAATCGCCCTGAGCGATTCCATTTTGAACTTGAACCTTCGTATATAAGTGTTCAAGGATTTCAATTTTAGAATGGGTCTCACCGAACCGTCTGGTTTCGGTACCACAACATTTTGGAATAGTAAACCCGGCCTTGTTGAAGGAGGGGTACCTTGAGTTCACCTGCTGGAAGTACAGCTTGTGAATTGCCGCCAGTACTACCTCCCTTTCTCCGAGGGCAGCAGGCAAGGCTGATGTGAGGTAACGGCGAGGGGGAGTCGCCTTGAACTCCAGCCTGTATCCCTGTGATACTACTTGCAGAACCTAGGGATCCACCTGTGGGCAAGCCCACTGGTCCCTGAAGTTCCCAAGACACGCCCCCACCGCACCTGTCTCCACGTGTGGAGCCCGAGCGTCATGCGGTGGACTCAGAGGAAGCGGGGGAAGATTTTTGATCCTGGGAACCGGCTGTCTGGTGCAGCTTTTTCCTTCTTCCCTTGTCTCTGTGCAGAAAGGAAGCGCCTTTGACCCGCTTGCTTTTCTGAAGCCGAAAGGACTGTACCTGAAAATACGGTGCTTTCTTAGGCTGTGAGGAAACCTGAGGTAAAAAAAATTCTTCCCAGCTGTTGCTGTGGATACGAGGTCCCAGAGACCATCCCCAAACAATTCCTCACCCTTATAAGGCAGAATCTCCATGTGCCTTTTAAAGGCCGCATCACCTGTCCACTGCCGGGTCTCTAATACCCTCCTGGCAGAATGGACATTGCATTAATTCTGGATGCCAGCCGGCAAATATCCCTCTGTGCATCCTTCATATATAAAACGACGTCTTTAATATGCTCTATGTTAGCAAAATATTATCCCTGTCTAGGGTATTAATATTATCTGACAGGGTATCAGACCACGCTGCAGCAGCACTATTTATGCTGAGGCAAATGCAGGTCTCAGTATAGTACCTGAGTGTGTATATACAGACTTCAGGATAGCCTCCTGCTTTTTATCAGGAGGCTCCTTCAAAGTGGCCGTATCCCAAGACGGCAGTGCCACCTTTTTGACAAACGTGTGAGCGCCTTATCCACCCTAGGGGATATCTCCCAACGTGACCTATCCTCTGGCGGGAAAGGGTACGCCAGCAGTAACTTTTTAGAAATTACCATTTTCTTATCGGGGGAACCCACGCTCTTTACACACTTCATTCACTCATCTGATGGGGGAACAAAACACTGGCTGCTTTTTCTCCCCAAACATAAAACCCCTTTTATGTGGTACTTGGGTTCATGTCAGAAATGTGTAACACATTTTTTATTGCAGAGATCATGCAACGGATGTTCCTAGTGGATTGTGTATATGTCTCAACCTCGTCGACACTGGAGTCAGACTCCGTGCCGACATCTGTGTCTGCCATCTGAGGTAACGGGCGTTTTTTGAGCCCCTGATGGCCTTTGAGACGCCTGGGCAGGCGCGGGCTGAGAAGCCGGCTGTCCCACCGCTGTTACGTCATCCAGCCTTTTATGTAAGGAGTTGACATTGTCGGTTAATACCTTCCACCTATCCATCCACTCTGGTGTCGGCGACATCCCATTTATCGGCCTCTGCTCCGCCTCCACGTAACCTTCCTCATCCAACATGTCGACACAGCCGTACCGACACACCGCACACACAGGGATGCTCTGACTGAGGACAGGACCCCACAAAGTCCTTTGGGGAGACAGAGTATGCCAGCACACACCAGAGCGCTATATAATGCAGGGATTAACACTATAACTGAGTGATTTTTCCCCCAATAGCTGCTTGTATACACATATTGCGCCTAAATTTAGTACCCCCCCTCTCTTTTTAACCCTTTGAGCCTGAAAACTACAGGGGAGAGCCTGGGGAGCTATCTTCCAGCTGAAGAAAAAATGGCGCCAGTGTGCTGAGGGAGATAGCCCCGCCCCTTTTTCGGCGGACTTTTCTCCCGCTTTTTTCATGGATTCTGGCAGGGGTAATTTATCACATATATAGCCCTGGGACTATATATTGTGATGATTTGCCAGCCAAGGTGTATTATATTGCCCTCAGGGCGCGCCCCCCCCCCCCCCCAGCGCCCTGCACCCATCAGTGACCGGAGTGTGAGGTGTGCATGAGGAGCAATGGCGCACAGCTGCAGTGCTGTGCGCTACCTTGTTGAAGACAGAAGTCTTCTGCCGCCGATTTTCCGGAACACTTCTTGCTTCTGGCTCTGTAAGGTGGCCGGCGGCGCGGCTCCGGGACAGAACATCAAGGTCGGGTCCTGCAGTCGATCCTTCTGGAGCTAATGGTGTCCAGTAGCCTAAGAAGCCCAAGCTACCACCAGTTAGGTAGGTTCGCTTCTTCTCCCCTTAGTCCCTCGCTGCAGTGAGTCTGTTGCCAGCAGATCTCACTGTAAAATAAAAAACCTAAAATATACTTTCTTTCTAGGAGCTCAGGAGAGCCCCTAGTGTGCATCCAGCTCAGCCGGGCACAAGATTCTAACTGAAGTCTGGAGGAGGGTCATAGTAGGAGGAGCCAGTGCACACCAGTTAGACCTAAAGCTTTCTTTATAGTTGTGCCCAGTCTCCTGCGGAGCCGCTATTCCCCATGTTCCTTACGGAGTCCCAGCATCCACTTAGGACGTCAGAGAAATTTACATTAGCATTCAAGACATTCCACATATCCATCCAGTCCGGTGTCGGCGTTGCCGACGGCGACCTGACAATCATGCAATTCCCCCTCCTCCTTAGGCGAGCCTTCATCGTCAAACATGTCAACACACGCGTACCGACACTCCACACACACAGGGAAACTCTTTTCTGAAGACAGGTTCCCCTTTAGGCCCTTTGGAGAGACAGAGAGAGAGTATGCCAGCACACACCCCAGCGCTATATGACCCCGGAGAAAAACACAGAATGTTTACCCAGTAGTGCTGCTGTAATGTATAATCGCCAATTATGTGCCCCCCCCTCTACTTTAAAACCCTCTTTCACCCTGTGTCAAGCAGGGGAGAGTCCAGGAGCTTCCTCTCAGCGGTGCTGTGGAGAGAAAATGGCGCTGGTGAGTGCTGAGGGAGAAGCCAAGCCCCCTCGGCGGCGGGCTTCTGTCCCACTCAAACTTTGTAAAACATGGCGGTCGCTCTTTTATATACATGTACAGTGCCCACCTGTACATGTATATAGGTCATTTAGCCATAGGAGAGGTATTCATTGCTGCCCAGGGCGCCCCCCCTGCGCCCTGCACCCTTACAGTGACCGGAGTGTGTGAGGTGTATGGGAGCAATGGCGCACAGCTGCAGTGCTGTGCGTTACCTCAGTGAAGCACCAGAAAGGCTTCTGCCGCCTCAGAGTCTTCTTTCTTCTTTTCTTCCGGCTCTGTGAGGAGAACGGCGGCGCGGCTCTGGGATGAACGCCCATGACGAACCTGTGTTCCACTCCCTCTGGAGCTAATGGTGTCCAGTAGCCGAGAAGCAGAGCCTATCATTTAAGTAGGTCTGCTCCTCTCTCCTCAGTCCCTCGATGCAGGGAGTCTGTTGCCAGCAGTGCTCCCTGAAAATAAGAAAAAACCTAACAAATATGCTTTCTTAGCAGGAAACTCAGGAGAGCTCCCTGCAGTGCACCCATCTCTTCTGGGCACAGTCTAAAAACTGAGGTCTGGAGGAGGGGCATAGAGGGAGGAGCCAGTGCACACCCAGAGTCTAAAGTCTTTCTTAAAGTGCCCATGTCTCCTGCGGAGCCAGTCTATTCCCCATGGTCCTTACGGAGTCCCAGCATCCTCTAGGACGTTAGAGAAAAGTGCACGCCGTCTGCCGCTATGTGTAAAAAGGGCACGCTGTCTGCCGTTATGTGTAAAAAGGGGAACGCTGTCTGCTGTAATGTGTAAAAAGAGGAATCTGTCCGCCGTAAGGTGTAAAAGGGTCTCTATCTGGTGTAGTGGTGCTACTGTGCGGCGTAATTTGAATAATGGAGACTACTGTGCACCGTTTTATGAATTGGTATTATTTTGTGGCCACACCCCTTCCCCACGAAGCCACGCCACTATGTATTTTTGCACGCGCCTACGGCGCGCACTGCCCCTGTTTTGCATGCAGGGGTGGGGCTCCAATGCCGTTTCTTTCACACAGTGCTAAAATGTCTAGTTACGGCACTGTTGCTAGGTATCCATTTCTCTGGCCCTGAGCAGGTCCCCCTCACCAGATCCTCTCCAGGGGTGAGGGGGTGGACTTGGATGGGATGGGGGTGGGAGCCCAAAGCATTTTGTCGCACCTGGGCCCACCGCTCGCTAGTTCAGCTCCCATATGTAAATTAACAGTTAGGATCTGATTGGCTGGTGCCTTTATCACCTTGCACTTATCACTGGTTTATCACTTCCTTATGCCTTCTCCAGGTTAATACATCTGTCCCACAGTTTGAAAAACTGTTCTCTAAATCAGATTTTCTGCAATTTTCCCAGTAGGTATTAAAATGGCAATTTTAATAGCCATTTAAAAAATAAAAAACAAACAGGCTGGGTCTTGCTTTAATATAAACTATTTTAGAACCCATTGGAAATGCCATAATAAATAAGCCCCTAACTATCACTTCTCCGTACTCCTCATTCTGGACTGCTCTTCTCCTTCAGCTCCGGTAATCATCCTCTCCTCTCTGCACCCCTTTACTCCATTGACCTTCATGACTTTGGGGGTAATTCAGAGTTGATCGCAGCAGCAAATTTATTAGCAGTTGGGCAAACCCATGTGCACTGCAGTTGTGGCAGATATAACATTTGCAGAGAGTTTAGATTTGGGTGGGTTATTTTGTTTCTGTGCAGGGTAAATACTGGCTGCTTTATTTTTACACTGCAATTTAGATTTCAGTTTGAACACACCCCACCCAAATTAACTCTCTGCACATGTTTTATCTGCCACACCTGCAATGCACATGGCAACTGCTAACAAATGTGCTGCTGCGATCAACTCTGAATTAGGCCCTTTATATGCTCCCGATTCACCTCCTACCTACCCAATTGCTGTTTCTACCTCTGGCATACCCACCCCTCCACTGTTATGGCCTGCTGGATCTCACAAGGCTGGTATCTGCCATCTAAAGGGAAAGGGGAACCCTGAGTGCTGCACTGAGACCAAAACGTCAGGAGAAAAACAATACAAAAATTAGCCTGGAATCCCATGTAAAGTATCTGTAATGGAAAAAAAAAAAGTGCAAGGCAGAGAACGATTGGCCAGGTCATAACAACAAGTATTACAAATAACTGCAGAAAATATACTGTAGTATTTGCGCTGTCTTTTCTCTGACATCTTTCTCACTGTACAACTCTTCTCTCATGGGGGTCGATTCAATTCGGCAACTTATGAATAGCGCCGGGAATTAGCTCCCGACGCTATTCAATTCAGCTAAAATTAAGTCAGCGAAAGCCCGTTCTCGCCGACTTAACAGGTAGTTTTGTCGGGGAGAACGGGCATTCTCCGACTTAACTACCAGCGGCGATGCCGATTCCCGACAGAATCAGCCTCGCGGCAGCACTTTTGTCGAGTTTCTTCTCTCATCCCCCGGGGATGAGAGAAGAATTCCCGACAATTGAGGGTCAGTCGTCGCTGTATTGAATAGCGTCGGGAGCAAACTCCTGGCGCTATTCAACTGTCAGTAAATTGAATCGACCCCATGGTGTGTACACACGGTGAGGTTTTTTTCTTACGAATTTGACTATATAGTCAAAATCGTAAGAAAAGTTAGTGCAGATCGCAAGGTGAAAGTCACCTTGCGATCCCGATTCGATGCTGATGCGCGGACGGCATCGCAAGACTAGATAGACTGTGCAGGCAAGTTAATTTTGACTCCCTCTATAGAAGAGATTGTCAAAATTGACACTTAGCCAAAATCGCACATAGTATCGCAAGCACACACTGATACCCCTTTTCCACTAGCTCCAAAAACACGGGTAAATGAACGGGGGCGCGCATTTACCCGTGTTTTTTGCAAGTGGAAAAGGGTCAACCCGGATCAAGTGACCCGTGAATCCTACCTGGCTATCTACCTGGGTAGGACACGGGAATGATCCGGGTAGGGTTGTAGTGTAAACGGGAGCCGTGTCGCATCGACACGGCTCCCGTTTACACTGTATGGAAGGGCGGCGCTGGGAGATCATGTGATCTCCCTGCGCCGCCCCTGCCGCGTCACTAGAAGCGTCACCAACCCGGCATATGCCGGGTTGTGACTGCTGATGGGTAAGGGACCGAGCACGGGTCGCAGCAGGGGGCAGTTTCCGTGTCAGGCACCCAGCTACGACCCGTGCTCGTAGGTGGAAAAGGGGTATAAGTGTGCTTGCGATACTGACTATGTGCCAACCTAGACCCTGACGCATAGCGAGAATCGGACATAGCCCGAATCTCACTGTGTGTATGGGCCTTTAGTGAACCAATCCGCTTATTAAGATTCTAGTCCCACCATGATGCTGACAACATCAAAATCTACATCTTCACTACTATCTTGAGATAACGCTATCTTCTGTTTCTTCGTTATTCTAGATGAAAACACCTCAATAGCACCCATGACTTTTATAATGTGCCAGTACCCAGCTATATATTTGCTTACCACACACCCAGACAGTAAGTCTCGTCGCCAGCCTGCAAATCTTTAAATGTTCTCTGAAAGCCCAGCTCTGACATCTGATGTAACCTAGACTGGTACTTCCATGTTGCTGTCAAAAGTCCCCTCCTCTTTTAAGAGCTGTACCCTCCCCCACTAGACTGTGAACTCTGACAAGCAGGGCCCTTGCTAAGCTTCGTTTTTACATCCACACTTATTTTTGTTTACCTTAAATATGTCTATTTGTAGGACAACATAGAGAATACATAAAAACAAAACAAGTGTACAGTGCTAAAACAAACATTCCACCGCAGCATCTGACAGACAGCTGAAGCTCGTCCCACGTTTATATGGCACCAAAATTCGGCAAAACGGTCACTCAAACTCTGCTCAGTTACAGAAGCACAACGCTCAGAATGACAAACTTTGCCGAGGAGTGAGACAGATACTCATTTTAAACAGTGGACTTTATTGGCTTTTTAAATTAAACATTAAAAGTATATCTCAGCTATTGGTATCATGCCGCACCTTCATTGAATTTCACACAATGGGCAAATCAGAATGACTAAAGATGTAAGGTTCCCATCTTATTATGGACTAACAAGGAGTAGTCATGTGTTTGCCAGAGTGGAGCCATTAACCAGAGTCCAGGCAATAACAAAATAGACTCAGTGAGGAGATTAAAAGCAGTGGACGAATGTGTCACCCCAAAAGAGGTGAAAGTACACAACATAGATTATTTGTTTAATCTTAAAGTATATTCTTGCTGTTGTGAACTGACACTAAAGATTATGTTTTTATCATAAATGAGCATCGCACAGATAATCACCAAAACAAAAACAAGGGCCTTTATAAATGTAAAGTAGAAAGTAAGGGGCCCTACACACTCGGCGATGCGCCGCCGAGGTGCCCGACGGCCGATACGGCCGACGAGCAACCCGGCGGCGGGGGGGCAGTGACGGGGGGAGTGAAGTTTCTTCACTCCCCCCGTCACCCGGCTGCATTGAAGTGCAGGCAAATATGGACGAGATCGTCCATATTGGCCTGCATGCACTGCCGACGGGAGACCAGCGATGAACGAGCGCGGGGACGCGCATCGTTCATCGCTGGAGTCTCCACACTGAAAGATATGAACGAGTTCTCGTTCATTTATGAACGAGATCGTTCATATCTTTCAGAATATCGGCATGTGTGTAGGGCCTATAACATTCAAATGGTAATCGTTAAACATCTCAGTGGGCGAAAACCCCTAAAAGTACATTCTTAAGGCCCTTGTGACTACTAAATTTGAGCGACTTACTTCTTGGTTCATAAAGGGGGGTACTCACGGAGCGATATTCTAAGCAATCTGACTAGATTGCTTAGAATATAAGCACAATCGCTCCGTGTGTACCCCTCACAGCGATAGCGATGCGCAGCCCCGCGCATCGCTATCGCTGGTGCTAGATTGGCCTGCCATGCAGGCCAATCTAGCAGGTCGCTCATTTCACCCGCTGGGTGAAATGAGCGCCCCCCCCCCCCCACTCGCTCAGCACACATCTCTCCCGCTTCGGCCCGTCTATATGGGCCTTAAGCGCTTTGAGTCCTCTTGGAGAAAGAGCGCTATATAAAAAAAATTATTATTATTATTATTATTATTATACCACCTTGGCCCTTATAGATTTGGTTTACAAGCAATGTGGAAGATTTTGCATTTGTGGCTTGGTTTATAGGTGGAAAAAAAAAATGTGGTTCATTTTTAAAACAAAGTATGTAACATATAGATTTCTGTATCACCCCAATATTTAGTAGAATACAAAAATATCTGTGGTTACAAGAGTAAAAGGGGACACTGGCTGCCATTGAAAAATCCAATATCTCTCCCTGTGCAGCCTCCTTCCTTGAATGGTTTAGATTCCTCGTACTTTGAAGCTGGGGGCCCATAGTGAAAAGCCTGAATATGTTCAGCTGCCAAATCGCACGTTCTCTGGAGTATTTAAATACAATCGATTGCACTCAGTAACAGGAAAAGCACAAATGCAGACGGACGAGAGCGCAGGCTGATAACCATCCAGCAGAAGGATCTCTGGCAGAGCCAAAAGAAATTGGAAAAGTGATAGCAACAAGGATATGTGTCAATCTTATTGTGTGCAAATGTTGATAAAAAGGAAAACAAATATTGGTACTAAAAGTTGATTAGTGAAAGTACTGAAATAAAAAAAGGAAAAACAAGAGAAGTGAATGGAAAAAGAAAAGTGTACTCAAAGAATGGAAGAAAGTTTAGAAGAACATTGACAATGAGGCAAAATGTCGATTGGTCCCAATCAAATCTGAAAACTTGTAAACTGCTCCATGAAAAAAAATTAAAATAAACACACGAAACGAAGTCCCATGCCGAAACAGAGAGGGGAAATGTGGCAACTATGACCTCATCTTGATTGTGTAACACCTGTTCAGCATGCATGTCGATCCCCCCCATGGGACAGATAAGACTAATTAGCTGTAAAACCACAATAGATGCTATTTAGAGGACACTTTTTTAAAGATCACTTTAAAGTAGTTATTATGTCATACTGGTGTGGAATATAATCCTGGGAAGCTGCACAATTAACACAAATCTGGTCACCAGAGTGACTCATTCAAAAAGGACACCTGTGTGGAAAAGGAAGATTCATCACATATCATGAATCACTTTTGCATACCAGTCATTAGTGCAAAGCAAGGTAACCGTACAATATGATGAAACTCCCTTTTGATGCCAGTTGCACAGGGATGCAAATGCAGAAAATCTAGTATGTGAGGTTACTGCAATTAATACTAAACCTCAGGCATCTCTGTACAGCACTAAATTAATACACTCAAGTTAAAAGCAATAACTAATTAAATCCACAAAAACATCTCGACCTGCTGAAAGCAGACATACCAGTAGCAGATCCGGACACGATCAAATGCCCTGAGGGGACATATACATCAACTCAAAGATAAGTTTCACACAGTCTGGGATCTTGGAGTTAAGTCATTTATCACTGAACATCAATTAACTTGTCTCTTTCCTATGTATGGGACTAACCAGACAGGCAATGTTAGTGTGGCAGCTCCACAAAATTGTAGCGGAAGGGGGGTGGGGTGCAATGATATTACCAGCACAAAACTTTCCTATCTAGATGAGCTTTGGGATCACAGTCTGCGACCTCTTCAAAAATAGCACTATAAAAAGGGAAGGAAGGTCAGCTACACTATTTCACAATCTGAACAAACTCCACAATTCTGTTAAGAAATTGTTCTTTAAAAACCTGAACGAGACAATCATAAACTTACTTCGTTACTGTGTTAAGGCTATAATTTTGTTGCCATACGATGCAGAGAAAATATGTGGGCAATATGCCAAAGCTTTAAATTCAATTTGCATTAGAAATCAGGAAACTATGCAATCATGACGGTACGGCGTGAATTTCCATTCACTACATACATAATACTATCATCACAGATTCTATAGACTGAAAGGATTATGATGCCATTGTAGTCTCAGACCCATAGCCCTGCTCTGTGTCTATAGCTGAGGTTTCCACCTGACAAAAACTAAACAGCAAGAGGGTGGGAATTTTCCAAAGTGGGAGGATATAAAATTATGCTAGAGACGGAGAAGGTACATTCATTCTTGTATTCATGACAAATGTTGCAATTTCCCCAAGTTAGAGCTTCAGAAGTTTACATGTCATTGCTAGAATCAGAGGGTCAATTATCTAATGTTTACTGTACATTAGCAATTTGCAGGAAATTAAAAGTGGTAGGAGGCGAGTAATCTCTTAAAAGTTAAACACAGTAACAATGATAGGAACACAAGTTAAAAGTATTGTAAAACCCTCATTTAACTACATACTGTATAGATACAAAGGGGTCAATTCAATTAGCTGTGAGGAGGGTGAATTTTCATTGCAACAGTATGAAAACACCAGCAACGGCAATCCTCTCACCCCCCATGCAGCCCGATCTTCCACCAGATGCGCTGATTTTTGTACGCAGGCCTTTATAAACAACACTTACAGAGACGAGTTCATTAAATGAAAACCATAAAAGGTTACTGTAACTATAACAATTTGCACCCAGTATTAACATATTTAAACTACACTTTCATGCAATTAACAACAGTTGTTATAACACACATTGAGGGGAATTCAATTCAGTGCGAGTTTATAAACTCTGGGGATAAGTGGCCAGAGCTATTCAATTGACCGCGCTGTGTAAACTTACTTAAGTCGGAAGATGCACGTTACAGTGACAAATGGCCAGGGCTTAGTCAGGGCTAACTCCACTTTCCAACTTAAGTGCCAGACGCGATGCTGTTATAGCACATGGTAATGCAGTGACTAGCTCCTAGGCACTGGTTAGAGCGGATTTCTGCTCGCGCCTGAGGATGGTGCGAGCATAAATCCACTAGATGTAGGCTTTGTAGTGCAGGCAATTGAATAGCTCTAGCCACTCATCTCCAGAGCTTAAACTCAAGATAAATTGAATTTCTCATATAGTTGGGACCCCTGAAGCAGACACTTTAAGACCCAAAACATCAATACAATCACACCAACCCTGTGGTTCCTAAACTTTCTTTAATCACAGCGCCCTAAGGTATCTACATTTTTATTTCATGGTACTCCCCCTCACCCAAAAGTTTCATGTTGAGAAATTCAGAAAAAATTACTCTTGGCACCCCTGAATGTGCCCTATGCCACCCAGTTTGAGAACCGCTGCACTAATCTATAAAACTGAATGCTAGATTTGAAACACAACTCCATTCTTGGCATGAGCTAAGATCCTCAAACATTTATAAATTAACCCCAATGGTAACTCTCAGTCTATTGAACATTATAAAAAATAATTACTGTAAAAAAAAAAAAAAATATAAAAAAAAAAAAAAAAACACAAAAACTGATAAGTGAGATTTTAAAGTGATTTATGTAATGTGTTGCTTGTGATGAATTTACAGATACTAGAGATTACAAGGAGTAAACAAATGTTTAACATTTCCAATCAAACTGAAACATATGCAGATAATGAGAACTGACAGACCTGAAAAACATTATAGACCAGTTCTTCCTTTTAACTTGTTTCGAGACAGTCATCCAAAAATACAGATTAAAACATTGCCTATTAGTAACAGAAACTACCGTCAATCACTAATAAGTCAGTGCACAGATGTCCCGAGTACTTGTGATGGGAATAGAGTACGAACTGTCTGCAGATCCACAGCCAGAGATTGCACTGTTCTACAAAGTTAACCTAAAATACAGATTTTGTACTCTGACATTACTGGCGCAGGCAAATACACACACAGCATTACCCATCACAGGCCCAGGCACTCCTGTCCACACACAGCCCACACTAGCTGTCAAATGGTATCCGTTCACATGGTCGACCATGTTATGGTCGACAGTCATTAGGTCGACCACTATTGGTCGACATTGACATGGTCGACGTGGACACATGGTCGACACATGAAAAAGGTCGACACATGAAAAGGTCGACATGAGTTTTTTAACTTTTTTTTCTTTTGGGGAACTTTTCCATACTTTACGATCCACGTGGACTACGATTGGAACGGTAATCTGTGCCGAGCGAAGCGAGCCATGCGAGGGGACGCGGTGCACTAATTGGGGTTCCCAGTCACTTTACGCAAAAAACGACACCCAAAAAAATTAAACTCATGTCGACCTTTCATGTGTCGACCATGTGTCCATGTCGACCATGTCACCATGTCAACCAATAGTGGTCGACCTAATGACTGTCGACCATAACATGGTCGACCATTCATACCGGAACCCTGTCAAATTGGGACTACTGTACACCCCACATCAGTGCCACAAAGGCTTCCCATCCCCTTACACACCTGAACCCCACCACTGCATACCCCTCACACCTGAACCCCACCACTGCATACACCCCGACACACCTGAAGTAGAAGTGAGGGACAACTGTATGTGGGGTGGTGGGTATGTTCCCCACTTCTACTTACCCCCATACACCTGAGCCCCACCTCTACATACACCCAATGACACACCTGAACCCACGTCTACATACCCCCCCCCCCAACCACACATACAGCTGTCCCCCACTTCTACTCACCCCCATACACCTAAATAGGACAGTTCACTTACTTATCTCCACCCCTGTACACCGCTAAACACGTCTGCACCGATATCAGTGCAACAACCTAAGTTCTGTACCCCCACTGCTGCATCCCCCCTCACATCTGACCCCTATAACCCCGCCGCTGCTTACACCCCACATACATCTCTGCCCCTACCTCTGCAGACGCCCCCATACTTCCACCACCCAATAACTATCAGCAGCCTCCAAACCCCCACACTAGTGCCCACCCACCTCCGTCCTATGCTGCGATCGCAGACCCTATGGCAGCGCTCTGCCTCCTGTCAGATAAGTGATGAAAGCCTAAGCCCCCCACTCAGCTACTTATGCGCCCACCTCACACAGGAGCACATGACCACAAGCGCTGGACTCCCGCAATCACGGCGTTACCTGGGCAGTATAGCCGCAGCATCCCTCCGCGGCTACCGGTAGCGCCGCGTCACACTCACTCCCACGGAGCTCCTGTAACGGTCCCGCCAGCAGAAGCACACACTCAGCACACACCACTGGCCGCCGCGCAGCGCCTCCTGTGATGACTGCCTGCAGCGCCGCCTGTGTGCCTGACTGCTGCAGCGGTAACCGCTCTGCTCTCCACTCCTCCAAACAGCGGCCGAGACACGCCCACGTACAGGAGCAACCACGCCTCCCTCCGCCCCAAAGGGTATGTCATACGCTCACGTCACGCCCAATACGATTACGTCTCCCCTTTGACCACCTCACGCCCCGAGCGGTGATCTCAGCGCCCCGCCCTCATTCCGCAAATCGCTTCCAAAACTGAGAAGCCACGCCCACCCCTGGCGCGTGGCTACGCCCACCCTTGGCTACTACTGCCAGTGGTAAGCAGCAGCAGCATAAGTACAGAAACAGGTGGCTGCTTCCCATGCTGCCTGTGCTGTGGTGGGGGTAATGTTATTGAGGTCAAGAGCAGAGCACATTCCTACAGGAGACATTGCTGCGGCCATATTGCTTTGCTCTTAGTAGCGAAAGCTTGCGGAGAAGCAGAAAGGAATCGATCTGTGCTCAGCCCAATAGTGTTGGGTGTCCTGGGATTGAAGTCATATTGCTGTATGACTTTCTGCCCCCCCCCCCCCCCCCCATATTCATGAGGATGGAATATACATGAGGATAAAATATATATATACATGAGGATGGAATATACATATATACATAAGGATGGAATATACATATATACATGAGGATGGTCTGAGCTTGCATGTTGATTTATTACAAATAAGGAAGGTGGCTGCATTTCACTATACATAAATGATAATAGAGAGCTTTTTCCCAAGAGAACTGAAAGCAGTTTACATTTACAGCCTTCCTGTGCACTACTGTATTGCAGTAGTTGGATGCAAAATTAATATACAGTATACCCCCAGACTGTTCGTCCCACACACAAAAGTAGCGCTACTGAGTCTAATCAAGCATCCTGGCTGCACTACATACAGGGGGTAATTCTGAGTTGATCGCAGCAGCAAGTTTGTTAGCAATTGGGCAAAACCAAAAAAACAAAATAACCCACCCAAATCTAAGGGTGTGTACACATGGTGAGATTCGGGCTATGCTCGATTCTCACTATGCGAGAGGGGCCGGGTCGGCACATAGTCAGTATCGTAAGCACATAATGAGTGTGCTTGCGACACTGGCTCTGTGCGATTTTGGCTGAGTGTCAATTTTGACTATCTCTTCTATAGAGATAGTCAAAATTGACTTTCCTGCACAGTCTATCTTTTCTTTCGATGCCGAACGCACGGGACCGCACATCGGCATCGAATCAGGATCGCAAGGTGACTGTCACCTTGCGATCTGCACTAACTTTTCTTCCGATTCTGACTATATAGTCAGAATCGGAAGAAAAAATCTCACCGTGTGTACACACCTTAACTCTATCTGCACATGTTATATCTGTCCCCCCTGCAGTGCACATGGTTTTGCCCAACTGCTAACAAATTTGATGCTGCGATCAACTCAGAATTAGGCCCACAACAGTGGGGCTTTTAAAGGTCCTTTAAAACACAAATTGCTGTCTATGCAGTACACTGCATAGCCAAGTTTGTTTGTTTAATTAAAATAGTATAAAGTGGTTCAGACCAGGGTCATTACTATCAGAGTATAGAATACTGTATATCATGTAATCGATATAAGACTATCATAGCTTCTAGTATACTGTATACCTCCTAACTGTCCCTCTATTATAGGGACTGTCCTGCAGTCAGCGCATATGTCCTGACCAGTGCCGTTTCTAGCGGCGGGCGAGCCGTGCAACCGCACGGGGCGCCCGCCGCGGCACTTTGTGACTACTCCTCTCCTCCCTCTCTCTCCCCCCGAGCGCTCCTGCTCGGGGGGCGGCGCTTCGCGGAATGACGCGTTTGCGTCGCGACGTCACGACGCAAATGCGTCATTCCGCGAAGCGCCGCCCCCCGAGCAGGAGCGCTCGGCGGGGGGAGAGAGAGGGAGGAGAGGACTGGAGATAACCATCGAAGGAGGAGGCGGCCGGCGCGAGGGACGTGAGTCGGCGGGACCCGAAGAGCGGCAAGTTGTAAGTATTTTCTCTCTCTCTCTCTCTCTCTCTCTCTCTCTCCCCCTCTCCCTCCCCCCCCCACTTGACACCTGCCGCACTGTGTAAAATGGGGATACCTGTCGCACTGTGTAAAATGGGGATACCTGCCGCACTGTGTAAAATGGGGGCACCTGCCGCACTGTGTAAAATGGGGATACCTGCCGCACTGTATAAAATGGGGATACCTGCCGCACTTTGTAAAATGGGGGCACCTGCCACACTGTGTAAAATGGGGATACCTGCCGCACTGTATAAAATGGGGATACCTGCCACACTGCCGCACTGTATAAAATGGGGATACCTGCCGCACTGTGTAAAATGGGGGCACCTGCCGCACTGTGTAAAATGGGGATACCTGCCGCACTGTTTAAAATGGGGATACCTGCCGCACTGTATAAAATGGGGATACCTTCCGCACTGTATAAAATGGGGGCACCTGCCGCACTGTGTAAAATGGGGGCACCTGCCGCACTGTGTAAAATGGGGGCACCTGCCGCACAGTGTAAAATGGGGGCACCTGCCGCACCGTATAAAATTGGGATACCTGCTGCACTGTATAAAATGGGGATACCTGCCGCACTGTGTAAAATGGGGATACCTGCCGCACTGTGTACAATGGGGATACCTGCCGCACTGTGTACAATGGGGATACCTGCCGCACTGTGTACAATGGGGATACCTGCCGCACTGTGTACAATGGGGATACCTGCCGCACTGTGTACAATGGGGATACCTGCCGCACTGTGTAAAATGGGGATACCTGCCGCACTGTATAAAATGGGGATACCTGCTGCACTTTGTAAAATGGGGGCACCTGCCGCACTGTGTAAAATGGGGATACCTGCTGCACTGTATAAAATGGGGATACCTGCCACACTGCCGCACTGTATAAAATGGGGATACCTTCCGCACTGTGTAAAATGGGGGCACCTACCGCACTGTGTAAAATGGGGATACCCTCCGCACTGTTTAAAATGGGGATACCTGCCGCACTGTATAAATGGGGATACCTGCCGCACTGTGTAAAATGGGGGCACCTGCCGCACTGTGTAAAATGGGGATACCTGCCGCACTGTATAAAATGGGGATACCTGCCGCACTGTATAAAATGGGGATACCTGCCGCACTGTGTAAAATGGGGGCACCTGCCGCACTGTGTAAAATGGGGGCACCTGCCGCACTGTGTAAAATGGGGGCACCTGCCGCACTGTATAAAATGGGGATACCTGCTGCACTGTATAAAATGGGGATACCTGCCGCACTGTGTAAAATGGGGATACCTGCCGCACTGTGTAAAATGGGGATACCTGCTGCACTGTGTAAAATGGGGATACCTTCCGCACTGTGTACAATGGGGATACCTGCCGCACTGTGTACAATGGGGATACCTGCCGCACTGTGTACAATGGGGATACCTGCCGCACTGTGTAAAATGGGGATACCTGCCGCACTGTGTAAAATGGGGATACCTGCCACACTGTGTAAAATGGGGACACCTGCCTGCCGCACTTTGTAAATGGGGACACCTGCCTGCCGCGCTGTGTAATATGGGGACACTTGCCTGGTGTAATGTGTAAAAAGGGGACTTTTTTATTTTTATTTTTTCCCCCTGTGGTGGGTGCGATATCAGACGAGGCCACGCCCACTGTAATGAGACCACGCCCATTTTAATCAGGCCACACAGCCTTGTCGGGAGCGCGCGCATGCTTTTTTTCTGGCTGTATGGGGGGGGGGCACGCAATTTTTTTTTATAGCAATGGGGGGGGGGGCGCATTTTGAAATCTCGCACTGGGAGCCAAATTGTCTAGAAACGGCCCTGGTCCTGACCTATGGATGGATGTTAGGTGCCATGCGTGTGCTGGTCTTTGTGTCGGGTATGGGACTCAGGGTCGACACCAATTAGGTCGACAGTGGCTAGGTCGACACTAGAAATAGGTCGACATGGTCATTAGGTCGACATGAAAAAAAGGTCGACATGCGTATTTTAATGTTTTTTTGTGTCGTTTTCTCCGTCAAGTGACTGGGAACCCCAATTAGTGCACCGTGTACCCTCGAATGGCTCGAGAAGGCAAGGTGCCTCGCTCTGCTACTGATGCGCTCGGTACAGGTTACCGTTCCCAATCGTAGTCCACGTGGATCGTAAAGTATGAAAAAGACCCAAACAAATAGTGAAAAACCAATGTCGAACTTTTTTCATGTCGACCTTGTTCATGTCGACCTAATGGCCGTGTTGACCTATTTCTAGTGTCGACCTAGCCACTGTCGACCAATGGGTGTCAACCTAATTGGTGTCAACCCAGAGTCCGGATACCCTTTGTGTCTGTTTAAGGGTAATTTGGCGAGAATGGTGTTGGGGCTTACTCCCTCTCAGAAATTATGTCACACCACCAGGTGACGTAGCACGCCCTCCACCAGTGCAGTGGGATCTCACCCCTTGTTTCTGTGCATGCCTGAAAACAGAGTATCCCAAATTCTGCTATTACAGTCCAGGTTTTAAGGATATCCATGCTTGAGCCCAGATGGTTAAATCAAATTGACTGAGGTAATAATTAAGTCGGTATCCGGTCTCTAGGTCGACCAAACTTAGGTCGACCACTATTGGTCGACAGTAACTAGGTCGACAGGGTTTCTAGGTCGACAGGGTCTCTAGGTCACCATTTTTTACTTTTTTTTGAACTTTTTCATACTTAACGATCCGCGTGGACTACGATTGGGAACGGTAACCTGTACTGATCGGAGCGAGGCACTTTGCCCCAAGTGCGAGGGGACACGGTGCACTAATTGGGGTTTCCGGTCACTGTACGGAGGAAAAGACACACACACAAAAAAAAACGAATGTCAACCTTTTGACCTGTCGACCTAGAAACCCTAGAATCCCTGTCGACATAGTTACTGTCGACCAATAGTGGTCAACCTAGACACTGTAGACCTAAGTGTGGTCGGCCCTCCATACCACACCCAATTAAGTCACCTGTGCTCATAGAAACATAGAATTTGATGGCAGATAAGAACCACATGGCCATTTAGTAGTTAGGAGTTAGAGCAGGCATTCCCAACCTCTGTCTTCAAGGCACACTAAAAATCCATGTGCTAGTGATATCCATGCTTGAATACAGGTGACTTTGGGGTCTATTTACTAAGTCTTCGATGGAGATAAAATGGAGGGAGATTAAGTCTGGGTGTGCATACTCTGGGTGGGCCCCCTCCTCCTCACGGTGCTGTAGACTCTGGCATCGTGCCAGAGTCTATTGTACAAGCACAGGTTTCCAGATACATGGTGCTCACCACATTCCAGAGACTAAATTCCTGCTGCGCATGCGCAGTGATTTCATACCGCATACCTCCCCAACATGACCCTCTCCAGGAGGGACACAATGCTCTGCTTCTGGACTTTTCTCTTAATTTCTGATTGCCGGCACCTGTGTTGAACTGGTTAATTGATAAGAAAGGTGTTTCAGCACAGGGGATGGCAATCATACATTAAGAGGGAAGTCCAGGAGCAGAGCATTGTGTCCCTCCTGGAGAGGGTGATGTTGGGAGGTATAATACCGCGGCTGGAGCTGCGACACGGGACTCCGGAATGATAAGTAATAAAACATGGGTGCGGTGTGGGCCCCCTGCATCGCACACATTGCACCCATTATAGAAATGCCAATGCATCTGCGTTGAAGCATGGATATCATTTAAACCTGGACTGTTGTGCCTTGAGCACCGAAGTTCAGAATACCTGGGTTAATTTAGGAGTTGGTATTATGGTTGGTTTAGGGGTTTGGGTATTAGGGATAGGGTATTAGCAATATCCAATAATGTGGGGAATATCATGGGAATTGTGGAGCCGTAAGGAGGGAGTGGGACTAAATGATGCGATTCATGCCATTTTAACCCCATCCCCTCCCCAAAGACCAGTGCATTTTTTCCATGGTATCAGTGGGGCCTAATGATGTAAATGCCCCACCTAGCCCCGATGCGTGGATATCCTTAAATTTGTTAGTACCCTTAATAGGCCCTACACACTGGCCGACAATCCTCAAAGATATGCATGATCTTGTTCATTATTGAACGAGATAACATTCATATCTTTGAGTGTGGAGTCACCTGCGATGAACGATGCGCGGCCCCGTGCTCGTTCATCGCTGGTGCCCCGTCGGCTGTGCATGCAGGCCAATATGGACGATCTCGTCCATATTTGCCTGCACTTGTATGGAGCCGTGTGACGGGGGAGTGAAGAAACTTCACTCCCTTCGTCACTGCCCCCACGCCGCTGGGTCGCCCGTCGGCCGTATCCGCCGTCGGGCAGCTCGGCGGCGGATCGCCAAATGTGTAGGGCCCTTAAGGGCCGTACTGACGGGGAGATTTCCCCAGAGATGTGTGCTGAGTGGTCTAGCACAGACCGCTCAGCACACATCTCTCCCCCCCACTCAGCACAACGTGATGTGCTGAGCGAGGGGGGAACGGACACGGGGGGCATGCATGCAGGCCAATCTAGCACCAGCGACGCAAGGACTGTGCATCGCTGTCGCCGGCACCCCTACACACGGAGCGTTGTTTTAAGCAATCTAGTCAGATTGCTTAGAAATTAGCTGAACATCGCTCCGTGTGTTTACAGCTCCTTGAAAGAATGCTTCATTCCTTCTTAAATGTGATGAAATTAAAGGCCAATGTCTCATGTATGCCTGCATGCCTTTGCTATGTCATTTGAATACAGTGAAGAAACTGTGAAAGCTGATACATTATTGCTTGTTCTCCAAAGACATTCTAAAATATCCTGGACAGGTTTGTTGGTACCCCTTAAAAAAATAAACAATTGGATTATCGTGATATTTCAAACTAATGTCTTTTTTGACTTAACATCACACGTGTTCAATCTTCTAACCCATCACTGAGACTATATAAATTAGTGATGTGCACCGGACATTTTTCGGGTTTCGTGTTTTGGTTTTGGATTCGGTTCCGTGGCCGTGTTTTGTATTCGGACGCGTTTTGGCAAAACCTCACCGAAAATTTTTTGTCGGATTCGGGTGTGTTTTGGATTCGGGTGTTTTTTACAAAAAAGCCTAAAAAACAGCTTAAATCATAGAATTTGGGGGTCATTTTGATCCCATAGTATTATTAACCTCAATAACCATAATTTCCACTCATTTCCAGTCTATTCTGAACACCTCACAATATTTTTTTTAGTCCTAAAATTTGCACCGAGGTCGCTGGATGGCTAAGCTAAGCGACACAAGTGGCCGACACAAACACCTGGCCCATCTAGGAGTGGCACTACAGTGTCAGGCAGGATGGAACTTCAAAAAAATAGTCCCCAAACAGCACATGATGCACAGAAAAAAAGAGGCGCACCAAGGTCGCTGTGTGACTAAGCTAAGCGACACAAGTGGCCGACACAAACACCTGGCCCATCTAGAAGTGGCACTGCAGTGTCAGGCAGGATGGCACGTCAAAAAAATTGTCCCCAAACAGCACATGATGCAAAGAAAAAAAGAGGCGCACCAAGGTCGCTGTGTGACTAAGCAAAGCGACACAAGTGGCCGACACAATCACCTGGCCAATCTAGGAGTGGCACTGCAGTGTCAGGCAGGATGGCACTTCAAAAAAATTGTCCCCAAACAGCACATGATGCAAAGAAAAATGAAAGAAAAAAGAGGTGCAAGATGGAATTATCCTTGGGCCCTCCCACCCACCCTTATGTTGTATAAACAGGACATGCACACTTTAACAAACCCATCATTTCAGCGACAGGGTCTGCCACACGACTGTGACTGAAATGACTGGTTGGTTTGGGCCCCCACCAAAAAAAGAAGCAATCAATCTCTCCTTGCACAAACTGGCTCTACAGAGGCAAGATGTCCACCTCATCATCATCCTCCGATTCCTCACCCCTTTCACTGTGTACATCCCCCTCCTCACAGATTATTAATTCGTCCCCACTGGAATCCACCATCTCAGGTCCCTGTGTACTCTGTGGAGGCAATTGCTGCTGGTGAATGTCTCCACGGAGGAATTTATTATAATTCATTTTGATGAACATCATCTTCTCCACATTTTCTGGAAGTAACCTCGTACGCCGATTGCTGACAAGGTGAGCGGCTGCACTAAACACTCTTTCGGAGTACACACTGGAGGGAGGGCAACTTAGGTAGAATAAAGCCAGTTTGTGCAAGGGCCTCCAAATTGCCTCTTTTTCCTGCCAGTATACGTACGGACTGTCTGACGTGCCTACTTGGATGCGGTCACTCATATAATCCTCCACCATTCTTTCAATGGTGAGAGAATCATATGAAGTGACAGTAGACGACATGTCAGTAATCGTTGGCAGGTCCTTCAGTCCGGACCAGAAGTCAGCACTCGCTCCAGACTGCCCTGCATCACCGCCAGCGGGTGGGCTCGGAATTCTTAGCCTTTTCCTCGCACCCCCAGTTGCGGGAGAATGTGAAGGAGGAGATGTTGACGGGCAGTGGTGCAAGTGGGCGGGTACGAGTGGGTACGGCGTACCCGTAAGAATTTAGCCATGGGTACGCCGTACCCACACCGACGGGCCGCCGCTCCTCTTCCTTCCCTCCCTCCCCCACGCCGCACCGCCGCACACGCTGCAACGCCGCTGATGTGAGGGCAGGAGAGTGCAGCCTGCGCCTCTCGTTCCCCTCAGTCTCCGGTGGGTGTTTCAGTTTACTTCAGAGCCGATCCGTGAGCCAATCAGAGCTCGCACCCGCGAGCTCTGATTGGCTCACGGATCGGCGCTGAATTAAACTGAGACACCCGCCGGAGACTGAGGGGAACGAGAGGCGCAGGCTGCACTCTCCTGCCCTCACATGACAGACAGGAGGACAGCGACGGCAGCGGCAGCGGTGAGTAGGGGAGGGGGGCATGTTATACCTGGCACTGGGGGGGCATGTATACCTGGCACTGGGGGCATATCTGGCACAGGGGGGCATATATACCTGGCACTGGGGGATATCTGGCACTGGGGGGGCATGTTATACCTGGCACTGGGGGATATCTGGCACTGGGGGCATATCTGGCACAGGGGGGGTATATATACCTGGCACTGGGGGATATCTGGCACAGGGGGGCATGTATACCTGGCACTGGGGGCATATCTGGCACAGGGGGGCATATATACCTGGCAATGGGGGATATCTGGCACAGGGGGGCATGTATACCTGGCACTGGGGGCATATCTGGCACAGGGGGGCATATATACCTGGCACTGGGGGATATCTGGCACAGGGGGGCATGTATACCTGGCACTGGGGGATATCTGGCACTGGGGGGGCATGTTATACCTGGCACTGGGGGATATCTGGCACTGGGGGGGCATGTTATACCTGGCACTGGGGGATATCTGGCACTGGGGGGGCATGTATACCTGGCACTGGGGGATATCTGGCACTGGGGGGGCATGTATACCTGGCACTGGGGGATATCTGGCACTGGGGGCATATCTAGCACAGGGGGCATATATACCTGGCACTGGGGGATATCTGGCACTGGGGGGGCATGTTATACCTGGCACTGGGGGATATCTGGCACTGGGGGGGGCATGTATACCTGGCACTGGGGGATATCTGGCACTGGGGGCATATCTGGCACAGGGGGGCATATATACCTGGCACTGGGGGATATCTGGCACAGGGGGGCATGTATACCTGGCACTGGGGGATATCTGGCACTGGGGGCATATCTGGCACTGTAGGGGCATTTCTGTATCTGGCACGGGGGGCAATGTATATCTGACACAGTGGGGGCATTTGTGTATATAGCACTGTGGGGCAATGTGTATCTGACACTGTGAGGCAATGTATGACACTCTGGGGGCATTTCTGTATCTGGCACTGTGGGGCAATGTGTATCTGGCACTGTGGGGCAATGTGTATCTGGCACTCTGGGGACATTTGTGTATCTGGCACTGTGGGGCAATGTGCATCTGGCACTGTGGGGCAATGTGTATCTGGCACTGTGGGGACATTTGTGTATCTGGCACTGTGGGGCAATGTGCATCTGGCACTGTGGGGCAATGTGTATCTGGCACTGTGAGGCAATGTGTATCTGACACTCTGGGGACATTTGTGTATCTGGCACTCTGGGGACATTTGTGTATCTGGCACTGTGGGGCAATGTGTATCTGGCACTGTGGGGTTATATGTATCTGGCACTGTGGGGCAATGTATATCTAGCACTGTGGGGCAACGTGTATCTGACACTATTGGGGTCATACGTGTATCTGCCCCTCCCCCATATGTGTACCACGCCCCCATTTTCATTGGCCACGCCCCATGTGTCATTTGGCCACACCCATTTTTTCACGAGCGCCTTTGGCGCGCGCACACAATATCCGTAATACATTTTTTCTACTTGCACCACTGTTGACGGGTCACGTTCCGTTTGACTTGACAATTTTCTCACCAGCAGGTCTTTGAACCTCTGCAGACTTGTGTCTGCCGGAAAGAGAGATACAACGTAGGTTTTAAATCTAGGATCGAGCACGGTGGCCAAAATGTAGTGCTCTGATTTCAACAGATTGACCACCCATGAATCCTGGTTAAGCGAATTAAGGGCTCCATCCACAAGTCCCACATGCCTAGCGGAATCACTCTGTTTTAGCTCCTCCTTCAATGTCTCCAGCTTCTTCTGCAAAAGCCTGATGAGGGGAATGACCTGACTCAGGCTGGCAGTGTCTGAACTGACTTCACGTGTGGCAAGTTCAAAGGGTTGCAGAACCTTGCACAACGTTGAAATCATTCTCCACTGCGCTTGAGTCAGGTGCATTCCCCCTCCTTTGCCTATATCGTGGCCATATGTATAGGCTTGAATGGCCTTTTGCTGCTTCTCCATCCTCTGAAGCATATAAAGCAGGCCTGGCCAACCTGTGGCTCTCCAGCTGTTGTAAAACTACAAGTCCCATCATGCTTTGCTACAGTTTTGCTATTAGGGAAGGCTAAAACTGTGGCAGGGCATGCTGGGATGTGTAGTTTCACAACATCTGGAGAGCCACAGGTTGGCCAGGCCTGATATAGAGGGTTGAATTCCACCTCGTTACCACCTCTTGCTTCAGATGATGGCAGGCAGGTTCAGGACTGTTTGGTGGTGCTCCAGTCTTCTGTACGCGGTGGCTGAATGCCGAAAGTGGCCCGCAATTCTTCGGGCCACCGACAGCATCTCTTGCATGCCCCTGACGTTTTTTAAATAGTTCTGCACCACCAAATTCAATGTATGTGCAAAACATGGGACGTGCTGGAATTTGCCCAGATGTAATGCACGCACAATATTGCTGGCGTTGTCCGATGTCACAAATCCCCAGGAGAGTCCAATTGGGGTAAGCCATTCTGCGATGATCTTCCTCAGTTTCCGTAAGAGGTTGTCAGCTGTGTGCCTCTTCTGGAAAGCGGTGATACAAAGCGTAGCCTGCCTAGGAACGAGTTGGCGTTTGCGAGATGCTGCTACTGGTGCTGCCGCTGCTGTTCTTGCTGCGGGAGGCAATACATCTACCCAGTGGGCTGTCACAGTCATATAGTCCTGAGTCTGCCCTGCTCCACTTGTCCACATGTCCGTGGTTAAGTGGACATTGGGTACAACTGCATTTTTTAGGACACTGGTGACTCTTTTTCTGAGGTCTGTGTACATTTTCGGTATCGCCTGCCTAGAGAAATGGAACCTAGATGGTATTTGGTACCGGGGACACAGTACCTCAATCAAGTCTCTAGTTGCCTCTGAATTAACGGTGGATACCGGAACCACGTTTCTCACCGCCCAGGCTGCCAAGGCCTGAGTTATCTGCTTTGCAGCAGGATGACTGCTGTGATATTTTATCTTCCTCGCAAAGGACTGTTGGACAGTCAATTGCTTACTGGAAGTAGTACAAGTGGTCTTCCGACTTCCCCTCTGGGATGACGATCGACTCCCAGCAGCTACAACAGCAGCGCCAGCAGCAGTAGGCGTTACACTCAAGGATGCATCGGAGGAATCCCAGGCAGGAGAGGACTCGTCAGACTTGCCAGTGACATGGCCTGCAGGACTACTGGCTTTCCTGGGTAAGGAGGAAATTGACACTGAGGGAGTTTGTGGTGTGGTTTGCAGGAGCTTGGTTACAAGAGGAAGGGATTTAGTGGTCAGTGGACTGCTTCCGCTGTCACCCAAAGTTTTTGAACTTGTCACTGACTTATGATGAATGCGCTGCAGGTGACGTATAAGGGAGGATGTTCCGAGGTGGTTAACGTCCTTACCCCTACTTATTACAGCTTGACAAAGGCAACACACGGCTTGACACCTGTTGTCCGCATTTGTGTTGAAATAATTCTACACCGAAGAGCTGATTTTTTTTGTATTTTGACCAGGCATGTCAATGGCCATATTCGTCCCACGGACAACAGGTGTCTCCCCGGGTGCCTGACTTAAACAAACCACCTCACCATCAGAATCCTCCTTGTCAATTTCCTCCCCAGCGCCAGCAACACCCATATCCTCATCCTGGTGTACTTCAACAGTGACATTTTCAATTTGACTATCAGGAACTGGACTGCGGGTGCTCCTTCCAGCACTTGCAGGGGGCGTGCAAATGGTGGAAGGCGCAAGCTCTTCCCGTCCAGTGTTGGGAAGGTCAGGCATCGCAACCGACACAATTGGACTCTCCTTAGGGATTTGTGATTTAGAAGAACGCACAGTTCTTTGCTGTGCTTTTGCCAGCTTAAGTCTTTTCATTTTTCTAGCGGGAGGATGAGTGCTTCCATCCTCATGTGAATCTGAACCACTAGCCATGAACATAGGCCAGGGCCTCAGCCGTTCCTTGCCACTCCGTGTCGTAAATGGCATATTGGCAAGTTTACGCTTCTCATCAGATGCTTTCAATTTTGATTTTTGGGTCATTTTACTGAACTTTTGTTTTTTGGATTTTACATGCTCTCTACTATGACATTGGGCATCGGCCTTGGCAGACGATGTTGATGGCATTTCATCGTCTCGGCCATGACTAGTGGCAGCAGCTTCAGCACGAGGTGGAAGTGGATCTTGATCTTTCCCTATTTTAACCTCCACATTTTTGTTCTCCATTTTTTAATGTGTGGAATTATATGCCAGTATCAATAGCAATGGCCTACTACTATATATACTGCGCACAACTGAAATGCACCACAGGTATGGATGGATAGTATACTTGACGACACAAAGGTAGGTAGAGCAGTGGCCTTCCGTACTGTACTGCTATATATACTGGTGGTCACTGTCAGCAAACTGCAAAACTAAAATGCACCACAGGTATAGAATGTAGATGGATAGTATACTTGGCGACACAGAGGTAGGTAGAGCAGTGGCCTTCCGTACCGTACTGCTATATATACTGGTGGTCACTGTGTCAGCAAACTGCAAAACTAAAATGCACCACAGGTATAGAATGTAGATGGATAGTATACTTAATGACGACACAGAGGTAGGTACAGCAGTGGCCTTCCGTACCGTACTGCTATATATAGTATACTGGTGGTCACTGTGTCAGCAAACTGCAAAACTAAAATGCACCACAGGTATAGAAGAATGTAGATGGATAGTATACTTAATGATGACACAGAGGTAGGTACAGCAGTGGCCTTCCGTACCGTACTGCTATATATAGTATACTGGTGGTCACTGTGTCAGCAAACTGCAAAACTAAAATGCACCACAGGTATAGAATGTAGATGGATAGTATACTTAATGACGACACAGAGGTAGGTACAGCAGTGGCCTTCCGTACCGTACTGCTATATATAGTATACTGATGGTCACTGTGTCAGCAAACTGCAAAACTAAAATGCACCACAGGTATAGAATGTAGATGGATAGTATACTTAATGACGACACAGAGGTAGGTACAGCAGTGGCCTTCCGTACCGTACTGCTATATATAGTATACTGGTGGTCACTGTGTCAGCAAACTGCACAACTAAAATGCACCACAGGTATAGAATGTAGATGGATAGTATACTTAATGACGACACAGAGGTAGGTACAGCAGTGGCCTTCCGTACCGTACTGCTATATATAGTATACTGGTGGTCATTGTTTCAGCAAACTGCAAAACTAAAATGCACCACAGGTATAGAATGTAGATGGATAGTATACTTAATGACGACACAGAGGTAGGTACAGCAGTGGCCTTCGGTACCGTACTGCTATATATAGTATACTGGTGGTCACTGTTTCAGCAAACTGCAAAACTAAAATGCACCACAGGTATAGAATGTAGATGGATAGTATACTTAATGACGACACAGAGGTAGGTACAGCAGTGGCCTTCGGTACCGTACTGCTATATATAGTATACTGGTGGTCACTGTGTCAGCAAACTGCAGAACTAAAATGCACCACAGGTATAGAATGTAGATGGATAGTATACTTAATGACGACACAGAGGTAGGTACAGCAGTGGCCTTCCGTACCGTACTGCTATATATAGTATACTGGTGGTCACTGTGTCAGCAAACTGCAAAACTAAAATGCACCACAGGTATAGAATGTAGATGGATAGTATACTTAATGATGACACAGAGGTAGGTACAGCAGTGGCCTTCCGTACCGTACTGCTATATATAGTATACTGGTGGTCACTGTGTCAGCAAACTGCAAAACTAAAATGCACCACAGGTATAGAATGTAGATGGATAGTATACTTAATGACGACACAGAGGTAGGTACAGCAGTGGCCTTCCGTACCGTACTGCTATATATAGTATACTGGTGGTCACTGTGTCAGCAAACTGCAAAACTAAAATGCACCACAGGTATAGAATGTAGATGGATAGTATACTTAATGACGACACAGGGGTAGGTACAGCAGTGGCCTTCTGTACCGTACTGCTATATATAGTATACTGGTGGTCACTGTGTCAGCAAACTGCAAAACTAAAATGCACCACAGGTATAGAATGTAGATGGATAGTATACTTAATGACCTGCTTTCGGCCAAATCCAAGGGCCACTTCTCTTTACTCATCCTTCTGGACCTCTCTGCTGCCTTTGACACCGTGGATCACCCTCTCCTCCTCCGCACACTCCAAAATGTTGGCCTCTCTAGCACCGTCCTTGACTGGTTTACCTCATACCTCACTAACCGCTCCTTCTCTGTGTCTGCCTCCGGAACCACCTCACACCCTTCCATCCTTCCTGTTGGTGTCCCTCAAGGTTTCTTTCCTAGGCCCCCTTCTGTTCTCCCTGTACACCTCTTCCCTGGGTGCGCTCATTAACTCCTTTGGCCTTCAATACCACCTCTATGCTGATGACACACAACTCTACCTCTCCTCTCCTGATCTGTCCCCCTCTGTCCTCTCTCAGGTCTCCAGCTGCCTCTCTGCCATCTCCTCCTGGATGTCTGAGCGTTCTCTGAAGCTCAACATGGATAAAACTGAACTTATTATCTTTCCCCCAGCCAGAGCAACACCCCCTACAAATATCTCTATCACTGTTGACAACACTATCGTCTCCCCCGTTCCCCAACTCCGCTGCCTGGGCGTCACTCTTGACTCCTCCCTCTCCTTTGCACCCTACATCCAAGCTCTGGCGCAATCTTGTCGGTTCCAGCTACGCAACATTGCTCGCATCAGGCCATTTCTCTCCCAGAGTGCAACTAAACTTATCATCCACTCACTGGTCATCTCACGACTCGACTACTGCAATGTGCTCCTCACTGGCCTCACTTGCTGCCACATCGCTCCCCTCCAATCATCCTCAACTCCGCAGCTAGGCTCATCTTCCTCTCCCGCCGCTCCACTTCTGCCACTCCCCTTCGACAAAATCTACACTGGCTCCCATTCCCCTACAGAATCCTCTTCAAACTCCTCACCCTCACATACAAGGCAATCTCTAATTCCACCGCTCTCCCTTCATACTCCCTCCCGCCCACTACGGTCGGCTGATGACCGTCGCCTCTACTCTGCCTTGGTCACTGCTTCCCATGCACGAGTTCAGGATTTTGCCCGTGCTGCACCCCTTCAGTGGAATGCGCTCCCCCGCTCCATTAGACTCTCCCCGACCTTGCAAAGCTTCAAACGGGCACTGAAAACCCACCTATTTATCAAACCGTACCCCTCCAATGCATAACCTAGTCCTTAGGCTGCTCCTCCATCCCCCTGCCCCATGCCTTGGACATCTCTGCTTTGCTCGCATACCACCATCAGGCTTCTACCTGCTTGCTTGCACCTCATGTCATCTGTCTGTTGCCCCTCCCCACTAGATTGTTAGCTCTTCAGAGCAAGGCCCTCTTTCCTCTTGTCTAAGCCCTCTTCTTGACACATTTCACTCAGCGACCATCTTTACCTGCTTTTTCTCCTGCTGGTAAATGGCCCCTCTCTATCTATGGCTGCCAGCCCCAAGTAGTACAATGATTACTCCTTCGCTACTTACATCTAAGCTGTATTATGCTTTGAGAATTGTGGTGCTCTTTGTTACCTGCACTCCATTTTTGTTATTTATTTACTGTTATGCTAAGTTTTGTCTCCCTGTACTGTCCTTTGTACGGCGCTGCAAAACACTTGTGGCGCCCTATAAATAAAATGTAATAATAATAATAAAGAGGTAGGTACAGCAGTGGCCTTCCGTACCGTACTGCTATATATATAGTATACTGGTGGTCACTGTGTCAGCAAACTGCAAAACTAAAATGCACCACAGGTATAGAATGTAGATGGATAGTATACTTAATGACGACACAGAGGTAGGTACAGCAGTGGCCTTCCGTACCGTACTGCTATACATACTGGTGGTCACTGTGTCAGCAAACTGCACAACTGAAATGCACCACAGGTATAGAATCTAGATGGATAGTATACTTAATGACGACACAGAGGTAGGTACAGCAGTGGCCTACTGTACCGTAATGCTATATATTATATACTGGTGGTCACTGGTCAGCAAAACTCTGCACTGTACTCCTCCTATATAATATTATACTGGTGGTCCCCAGTCCCCACAATAAAGCAGCACACTGAGCACAGATATGGAGTGTTTTTCAGGCAGACAACGTATACTGGTGGTCACTGTCAGCAAAACTCTGCACTGTACTCCGGCTATATAATACAGCTGCTCCAGTCCCCAGTCCCCACAATTAAGCAGTGTGAGCACAGATATATGCAGCACACTGAGCACAGATATGGAGCGTTTTTTTTCAGGCAGAGAACGGATAACTGGTGGTCACTGATCAGCAAAACTCTGCACTGTACTCCTCCTATATTATACAGCTGCTCCCCAGCCCTCCCCACAATTAAGCAATAATAATAATAATAATAATAATAATATACTTTATTTGTCATTTACAAAATCGACAACGAAAATGTGAATGAAAAGACAATAAGAAGCTCATAAACCATAAAAACAACAGTAACAGTTTGGTACACCTGGAAAGCAATAGCAACCTACTGATCATTTAGCAGCCGGATAGCAGTTGGAAAGCAGCCGGATAGCAGTTGGAAGCAGCCGGATAGCTGCTTCCAATGCACAATCAAGTTCAACAATAACGGAGAGGACGCCAGCCACGTCCTCTCCCTAACATTTCCAATGCACGAGTGAAAATGGCGGCGACGCACGGCTGCTTATATAGAATCCGAATCTCGCGAGAATCCGACAGCGGGATGATGACGTTCGGGCGCGCTCGGGTTAACCGAGCCATACGGGAGAATCCGAGTATGGCTCGGACCCGTGTAAAAAGGGTGAAGTTCGGGGGAAACCGAACCCGCTCATCACTAATATAAATGGAGAAAAGCAGTCTATCACTGACCTGGTTTGGGAGTGTTGTGGACTCGGGGTTTCTTCCGGTGACCGGGAAGAGGAACCGCAACTGGGCCGCAGCAGAGATGGTCGAATGTAAGTTTTCCTCATGCAGGATCAGGTCGGCAAACAGGAGGCACACGTGGACGCTGAAGGTCTCCTGAAAGACAGAACTTGAAAGGTGCTGGTGAATCAGAGAAGAATACCAGGTGCTGGAGGCACAACTGCGCTTACGTGCGCTGGGGCTTGGAGGCACTGAAGTGTTTGTAGACGCTGAAGTGCTTGGAGGCACTGAGATGCAGGGAGGCGCTGAAGTGCTTGGAGGCGCTTGGAGACACCGAGGTGCTTGGAGGCGCTGAGGCGCATGGAGACACTGAGGTGCTTGGAGGCGCTAAGGTGCTTGGAGGCACTGAGGTGCTTGGAGGCGCTAAGGTGCTTGGAGGCACTGAGGTGCTTGGAGGTGCTAAGGCGCTTGGAGGCACGGAGGTGCTGGGAGGCACGGGGATGCTCGAAGGCATGGAGGTGCTGGGAGGCACGGAGATGCTCGGAGGCACTGAGGTGCTGGAAGGCACGGAGGTGCTTGGAGGCATGGAGATGCTCGGAGGCACGGAGGTGCTGGGAGGCACGGAAGTCTGGCGATCACCACTCCTGGGGAAATGATGATACTCAGGCACTGATGCAGTTCCTGGTGCCTGAATTTATACTTCCCACCACCAGCTGGTTGGTGGGAAGTGCCTGATGATGTCACCCGCCCAGACGCTGGGCCGAGCGACGGGAGCCGCCAGCGAGGACGGCCGCAGAGAGGACCAGCGCGCCCGGAGAGGTAAGTAAGGGGCCCGGGGCGGCGGCGTGACAGTACCCCCTCCTCTAGGGGTGGCCCCTGGACACTTCCCAGGTTTCGTAGGGTGCTTGGCATGGAAGATCCGGATTAGTCGAGGAGCTGAGACCTCAGAAGCTCCTATCCAACTTCTCTCCTCAGGACCATAACCTTTCCATTCTACCAGATATTGCAGGTTCTTATGAAGATAACGAGAGTCCAGAATAGTTTTGATCTCGAAGTCTGTCCCAGTTTCAGTTTCTACCGAAGTGGGGCTTGAGGGCTTAGAATGAAAACGATTAAGGATGAGAGGACGAAGGAGAGAAACATGAAAGGCATTTGGTATGCGTAGATGGGAAGGTAATCCCAACTTGCAGACCACAGGATTCAGGATTTGTAGCACAGGGTATGGACCGATGAACCTTGGGGCGAACTTCATGGTGGGTACCTTTAGCCGGAGGTTACGTGTGGAGAGCCATACCCTGTCTCCAACCTTGTATTGAGGAGCGGTTCGCCGTTTCTTGTCCGCGAAGAACTTGTATCGGACAAAAACCTTTTTAAGACTAGCATGAACCTTACTCCAAATTTGTCTGAAGTGTAGTAGAGTGGAAGTCACAGCTGGAACCTCTCCTGTTGGAAGAATTGGAAATTCCGGAATTTGTGGGTGGAAGCCATAGTTGATGAAGAACGGAGATTCGCCAGTGGAGGAATGAAATGAATGGTTATGTGCAAACTCTGCCCAAGGCAATAACTCTACCCAGTTGTCCTGTGAAGGGGATAGATACAGGCGGAGGAAAGTCTCCAAGTCTTGATTGACTCGTTCCGTTTGCCCATTAGTTTGGGGGTGATAAGCGGACGAAAACTTAAGTTTAATTTGTAAGGCCAAGCAGAGAGCTTTCCAAAACCTTGCGGTGAACTGTACCCCTCGATCAGAGACTATTTCTTGAGGCAACCCATGCAACTGAAAATGTTCTCGGACAAATATTAGAGCTAATTTAGGAGCTGTCGGCAGACCAGTCAAAGGAACGAAATGCGCCATCTTCGAAAAACGGTCGACGATCACCCAGACAGTGTTGAAACCTTTGGAATAGGGCAAGTCGGTGACGAAGTCCATGGAAATGTGAGTCCACGGTTTCATAGGAATGGGCAGAGGACGAAGTAACCCAGCAGGAGGTAGATGGGGAGATTTATGCTGTGTACACTGTGGACAAGAATTAACGTAATCCTGTACATCCTTCCTCATGGAGTCCCACCAGTAGGATCTTTGCAGAAACTTGTACATCTTCTGGGCGCCGGGATGACCGGAAAACTTGGAGATATGGGCCCACTGTTGTATCGGACCGGAATTTAGCTGGTACGGACATTCTTCCAGGGGGAGGACCTGGAGTAGTTGAGGCAGCGGAGACAGAAATTGGATTCAGAATTAAACTCCGCTCAAAAGAATCCTCTTCATCTGTGGGAGTTTGTGAATGGGACAGTGCATCCGCTTTAGTATTTAAAGTCCTGGCTCGGTACTTGATAACAAAAGAAAATCGAGTGAAGAAGAGTGCCCATCTAGCTTGGCGAGGATTCAAGCACTGTGCGGTTTTGATATACAACAAATATTTGTGATCAGTGTAAATGGTAATTACATGTTTGGCCCCTTCTAAGAGATATCTCCACTCTTCCAAGGCAGATTTAATTGCCAAGAGTTCCTGGTCTCCAATAGTGTAATTTCGTTCAGCCGGAGAGAATTTACGAGAGTGAAAGCCACACGGATGTAATTTCTTATCTGAGGCGTACTGAGAGAGAACGGCCCAAACTCCGACCGAGGATGCGTCAACTTCTAGGAAGAAATGTTCCTCGAAATTTGGTTGTTGGAGTACTGGAGCAGACATAAAAGCCGATTTCAAGTGGGAAAAGGCCTCTATGGCTTCGGGGGGCCACAAACCCGGGTTGGAACCCTTCCTCGTCAAGGCGGTAATGGGTGCAACAATGGTGGAGAAACTTCTAATGAACTTTCTATAATAGTTTGCAAAACCCAGGAATCTCTGTATTGCTTTCAAGGAGAGTGGCTGTGCCCAGTCCCGAATGGCGGAAAGTTTCTCCGGGTCCATGCGAAGCTCCATCCTCGAGATGATATAACCGAGGAACAGTATTGATGTTACTTCGAAGGTACACTTGGATAACTTGGCATAGAGATGATTCTCACGTAGACGGCGGAGTACCTCTTTGACCTGTATCCTGTGTTCAGCAAGGTCTTTGGAAAAAATCAGTATGTCATCCAAATACACCATGACACTTAGGTATAACATGTCTCGGAAGATTTCGTTGACGAATCCCTGGAAGACAGCAGGAGCATTGCTAAGACCGAACGGCATCACCAGATACTCATAATGCCCATCCCGGGTATTGAAGGCGGTCTTCCATTCATCTCCCTCTCTGATGCGTATCAGGTTATAGGCCCCCCTCAAATTGAGCTTGGAAAAAACGTGGGCACCACGAACTCTATCAAATAGCTCTGTGATTAGAGGCAAGGGGTATTTATTTTTGATGGTAATATTATTTAGGCCGCGGTAGTCGATGCATGGTCTTAACCCTCCGTCCTTCTTTTTCACGAAGAAGAAGCCCGCTCCACCCGGGGAGATAGAGGGGCGAATGAATCCCTTGTGAAGATTGGACTTGATATAGTCTGACATAGCTTGTGTCTCTGGAAGGGACAGAGGATAAATGCAACCCCGGGGCGGCATTTTCCCTGGGATGAGGTCAATGGGGCAGTCCCAAGACCTATGGGGTGGTAACTGGTCAGCCGCCTGTTCCGAGAACACATCCTTGAACTCTTGGTACGCCTCCAGGATAGTAGAAACACGAAGCGGACAGACAGGAGTGAGACAGTTAGCGTGACAAAAAGAACTCCGAGACCAAATCTGTGCGGTATTCCAATTGATATGGGGATTGTGAATTCTGAGCCAAGGCATTCCGAGAACCAGATCGTGATGCATCTCCGGAATCACCAGGAACTCCAAATATTCTTGATGTAGAGCCCCGACCTGTAATTTAACTGGAACCGTGTGTTCTGTTATCATACCCTTGGATATCCTAGTACCATTGATAGCTGTCAAGGAAATAGGCCGTTCGATGGACCGTACTTCCAAATTCAGGCTTTGGACACAGAGGGAAGAAACGAAATTCCCCGCAGCCCCGGAGTCTAACAGGGCTTCAAAAGACTTGGAAGTAACCTTGGTGGTTAACGTTACAGGAAGCAAACAGTCCGAAGTCGGAGAAGATTTGGTCGTAACCCCCAACTTGACTCCTCCAGAACAAGCTAGGCCTGCCCGTTTCCCGGACGGGATTTGCAAGACTTGATGAAGTGACCCGCAGCTCCGTAGTACAGACAGAGTTTACTCTCATGACGACGCTGTCGCTCCTTCGGGGACAATCGGGATCGGTTAATCTGCATGGGTTCGTCTGGACTTGGGACCACCGCTTGCCTTGCAGGGGGAAGCCGGAACCTAGAACGATCCGATCAACTACGTCCACCTCCACGTTCCTGCATCCGGAGATCTACCTTGACACAGAGAGAGATCAATTCCTCTAAAGAATCCGGAAGCTCCCGAGTGACCAACTCATCCTTCAGGCGATCAGAGAGACCGTTCCAGAAAGCAGCTCTCAGAGCCTCATTATTCCAGCGAAGTTCAGAGGCAATGGTTTGAAAATGAACCACATACTGACCCACGGATCGGGAGCCTTGACGGATGCGGAGCAAATCAGAAGAGGCCGAGGTCATCCTGCCGGGCCCGTCAAAAATTCGTCGAAAAGACGTGATGAATTCGGAGTAATTGGAAACCAGTGAATCCGAACGTTCCCATAATGGAGACACCCAATCCAAGGCAGATCCTTCCAGCAGAGAAATAATATATGCCACCTTGGACCGGTCTGTAGGAAAGTTATGTGCAAGTAGCTCGAAATGTACCTCGCATTGGTTTAAAAAACCACGACAATTTTTAGGATTCCCATTATAACGGGACGGAGTAGGCAGCTGAAGGCGCGGAGTGGCACCGGCCGATGGTTGAACATTGCTGGAAGCGGCAACTGGTGCGGCTACTGGAACTGGTGCCGGAATTACCGAGGCTAGAGACGCCTGGATCTGATCCAGACGCCCGGACAACTCCTGGAGGTACTGCATCACCTGACCTTGTGCCGCTTCCTGACTTTGTACTCGGGAAGCCAGTTTCTGGATGGCACTTGAGTCCGTGTTCCGATCCCCCGGGTCCATGGGGCCTGAGTATACTATCACTGACCTGGTTTGGGAGTGTTGTGGACTCGGGGTTTCTTCCGGTGACCGGGAAGAGGAACCGCAACTGGGCCGCAGCAGAGATGGCCGAATGTAAGTTTTCCTCATGCAGGATCAGGTCGGCAAACAGGAGGCACACGTGGACGCTGAAGGTCTCCTGAAAGACAGAACTTGAAAGGTGCTGGTGAATCAGAGAAGAATACCAGGTGCTGGAGGCACAACTGCGCTTACGTGCGCTGGGGCTTGGAGGCACTGAAGTGTTTGTAGACGCTGAAGTGCTTGGAGGCACTGAGATGCAGGGAGGCGCTGAAGTGCTTGGAGGCGGCTTGGAGACACCGAGGTGCTTGGAGGCGCTGAGGCGCTTGGAGACGCTGAAGTGCTTGGAGGCACTGAGATGCAGGGAGGCGCTGAAGTGCTTGGAGGCGCTTGGAGACACCGAGGTGCTTGGAGGCGCTAAGGCGCTTGGAGGCACAGAGGTGCTTGGAGGCGCTAAGGCGCTTGGAGGCACTGAGGTGCTTGGAGGCACGGAGGTGCTTGAGGCACGGAGGTGCTTGAGGCACGGAGGTGCTTGGAGGCACGGAGGTGCTCGGAGGCACGGAGGTGCTGGGAGGCACGGAGATGCTCGGAGGCACGGAGGTGCTTGAGGCACGGAGGTGCTTGGAGGCACGGAGATGCTCGGAGGCACGGAGGTGCTTGGAGGCACGGAGATGCTCGGAGGCACGGAGGTGCTTGGAGGCACGGAGATGCTCGGAGGCACGGAGGTGCTTGGAGGCACGGAGATGCTCGGAGGCATGGAGGTGCTTGAGGCACAGAGGTGCTTGGAGGCACGGAGATGCTTGGAGGCACGGAGATGCTCGGAGGCACGGAGGTGCTTGGAGGAACGGAGGTGCTTGGAGGAACGCAGATGCTCGGAGGCACGGAGGTGCTTGGAGGCACGGAGATGCTCGGAGGCACGGAGGTGCTGGGAGGCACGGGGATGCTCGGAAGCACAGAGATGCTCGGAGGCACGGAGGTGCTGGAAGGCACGGAGATGCTCGGAGGCACGGAGGTGCTGGAAGGCACGGAAGTCTGGCGATCACCACTCCTGGGGAACTGATGATACTCAGGCACTGATGCAGTTCCTGGTGCCTGAATTTATACTTCCCACCACCAGCTGGTTGGTGGGAAGTGCCTGATGACGTCACCCGCCCAGACGCCGGGCCGAGCGACGGGAGCCGGGAGCCGCCAGCGAGGACGGCCGCAGAGAGGACCAGCGCGCCCGGAGAGGTAAGTAAGGGGCCCGGGGCGGCGGCGTGACACAGTCCCTCTGCTGTTTGGTATCATTGTGTGCACCCGACTAAACATGTACCAGGGAAAGCAAAGGAGAAAGTTGTCTGAGGAGATCTGAAAGAAAATTATGGACAAGCACGATAAAGTTAGAGGCTATAAGACCATCTCCAAGCAGCTTGATGTTCCTGTGACTACAGTTGCAAATACTATTAAAAGTTTAACATCCATGGGACTGTAGCCAACCTCTCTGAATACGCCGCAAGAGCAACATTGAATCAAACTGAACAGAAGGGTAGTGAGAATGGTTAAAAAAGAGTCAAATAAAGCTTCCAAAGAGATGCAAGCTGAATTCCGGGTAAGGTGATCGATCCATTCATTGCTTTTTGAGTGACAGTGGGCGCCATGAAAGAATATCTAGGACAACTCCACTTTTGAAAGAAACAACATAAAAAATTCAAATTGGAATTTTGTAAAATGCATATTGACGCAATGCTTCTGGGAGAATGTCTTTTAGACAGATGAGTCAAAGCTGGAACACTGTACCTACTGAAACATGGAGGAGGCATTTAGGCATAATTTAGAGCATAATTTAATTTCAAGACTAGCAAGGCATTTTGGAGTGAAACATAATTGCCGGTGTCCAGTGCTGCCATCAGAAATTGTGGGGCCTGGGACTGACAAAATAGGCAGGGCCCCCCACAGAAAAAAAAGTGAAATGAAAATAAATATATATTTAAAAAAATAAAAAAAATAATTTCTATGCAGGCACAAAGCCACCCCTCAAGTCTCAACCTGTGTATTTAAGGTAGGAATATTTTATTTTTTATTTTTAGTTGAACTTTTTAAATTCTCCATCTGATACCTCCAGATCTCACCTCATTTTCTTTCTTTTTTTTTTATTCAGAGAACCCTATATTAAAAAAAAGTCTATTTATAAAATTATATATGTATTATGTTGGTTGGTTTTATGTTAATTTTGAACCTGCAGGGCCTGGATTGCTGATGCCGCTGCCTGCCCGCCTCCATCCCCGCTGTTCTGCTGCTCTCCTCCGTCCTCCTGCATCTCTGTATTGAAAACATCCCTCCCAAAATGGCCACTGCCTCAGTGGAGACAGTTATTCAAGATACCAGAGGGCTCTAGTATCTTGAATAACTGTCTCCTCTGTGGCGGCGGCCATTTTGGGAGGGACGTTTTCAATACAGAGCTGCTGGAGGGTCGGAGGACAGTGGCAGAACAGCAGGGATGGCTGCGGAACGGCGGGGACAGTGCAAGTGGGCAGAGAGGCCGGGCCCATGACAGCTGTGCCCCCAGCACCCCCCTGATGGCGGCCCTGCCCGTGTCACAAAGCTCTGTCCCAGTTACAGGTCATGTGTCCTCTAACAGAATACTGACCCCTAAACACACAGCAAAAAGCGCCCAAGAATGGATACGAACAGCACATTGGACTATTCTGAAGTGGCCTTCTATAAGCACTGATCTAAATCCTGTTAAACATCTATAAGAAGAGATGAAACACGCAGTCTGCAGCAGGAACGTGCAGTCAGAGGAGGCAGAGCCTCCCCTGTCATTAATGATTCAAATAATACAAAGAAGATAGTTATGCCAAAGCGGGGGGCAGGGCCATGCCGCAGGCAGTAAAAGCCCATGAAAAATGTAAATGGAAAGATGCACCTACTAAAGTGCCTCCTTGATACAGGGACGTGCTTTCAACACAAGAAAACACACCCCTGTCAGTGGGGCCAGATGTGAATGGCCAGCGATCCATGACTGGATCTGCTGTTATCACTGTGTGGGTGCGGACGAATGTGGCGGGGGTGCGGGCGTCAGTGGTTGCGGGTCGCTGCAGAGGTGCTGGCCTCAGTGGCGGTGGAGGTGATGGCATTAGCGGCAGGCAGGGATCCGAGATGCTTGCCTGCCATACTACAGAGTTTGGCAGCGGAGCGGTACCAATTTCAAAAATGGTGCCTTAGCGTAATTTTTAATTTCAAGATGGCCGCTGTGAACCAATCATGGCTCACCGCATCATCGCCCCGCCCTCTCTGGTTGACTTACATAAGCGTCTGTCAGTTAGACATCGGAGGAGGAGCATTGAAGAACTCCTGAAGGGAGGAGACCCAATGGAAGTCCTGGATGGGTGGCGTCCATGAAAAAGCTTAAAGGCCTCCACCCACCAGGTGAAGACAATGAAAGCCCTGGGGAGGCGGCCATGAAAAAGGTTAAAGGCCACCGCCCCCTGGGTGAAGACACCGAAAGCCTTGGGGAGGTGGCGGCATGAAAAAGAGCTGAATTGCTGCTGCCCCCCTGGTGCAGATGCCGGAGGAAGACACCAGATGCTCTGGGGAGGCGGCGGCCATGAAAAAGAGCTTAAAGGCCACCGCCCCCAGGTGTAGACCCTGTATAATAAAACTTTTTTTATTTTAATATTTTCTTTACAGAAGGACTACAAGTGCCAGCAGCGCCCTTAATGTCTGGGCATGCTGGCACTTGTGGTTCTTCAAGTGCCGGCATGCTGGGGCAGGCTTGCTGGAAGCTGTAGGCTGTCTGTAAAGAAAAATATCATACCATGAAGCCCGCACCCACCGCCACCAGGGGTGCGGGCATAGCACTGGGCTGGTTGTTGCTCGGGAGGGGGTACCCCATTTTTATTTTTTGGGGTCCCCACTTTCCGAGGAATTCCAGACATGGGCTGACTGGTTTGGGAGGCTGTTTAATGTGATAGCATGGGGACCCCACACTGAGTGTCTCCCCTGCTATGGCATTATCCCCCTGGCTGGTTCAGCCTGGTGCTAGTTTTAGTGATATCAGGGGAACTCTATGCAGAAGGCACCCATAAAACCTGAGAAAGCTGGAACAGTTTGCTAAGGAAGAGTGGTTGAAACTACTTGTTGACAGATAGGGGTATATTTACTAAGATTCGTATTTTCCCGTTTGAGGTCAAAGTTCAATCACGAATGACATCGAAAGTGTAAATATGCAACTTTTTGAATTGATTACGACTAATTTACTAAGCTGCCGTATTCTGCATTTTCGGGTTTTCCGATGTCGATGTCATTCGGTTTTTTTGGCAGTGTTTTACGTGAGTGACTTGTAAAACACTGCCGACTTTAATACAATGAATCTCGGCCGGATCTGAGAGATCCGTGCTGGGCTTCATTGTGCACCTTGTTAAAAAAAATATATATGTTTAAATGTAAAAAAAAAATTGCGTGGGGTCCCCCCTCCTAAGGCAAACCAGCCTCGGGCTCTTTGAGCCGATCCTGGTTGCAGAAATATGGGGAAAAAATGGACAGGGGTTCCCCCATATTTAAACAACCAGCATCGGGCTCTGCGCCTGGTCCTGGTTCCAAAAATACGGGGGACAAAAAGCGTAGGGGTCCCCCGTATTTTTGAAACCAGCACCGGGCTCCACTAGCTGGACAGATAATGCCACAGCCGGGGGTCACTTTTATACAGTGCCTTGCGGCCGTGGCATCAACTATCCAACTAGTCACCCCTGGACGGGGTACCCTGGGGGAGTGGGGACCCCTTCAATCAAGGGGTCCCCCCCCCCAGCCACCCAAGGGCCAGGGGTGAAGCCCGAGGCTGTCCCCCCCATCCAATGGGCTGCAGATGGGGGGCTGATAGCCTTTGTTCAAAGTGAATGATATTGTTTTTAGTAGCAGTACTACAAGGCGCAGCAAGCCTCCCCCGCAAGCTGGTACTTGGAGAACCACAAGTACCAGCATGCGGCGGAAAAATGGGCCCGCTGGTACCTGTAATACTACTACTAAAAAAATACCCCAATAAAGACAACACACACACACCTTGAAAGTATAACTTTAATACATCCATCCACACCTCCATATACACATACTTACCTTATGTTCACACGAGGGTCGGTCCTCTTCTCCAGTAGAATCCATGGTGTACCTGTTGAAAAAATTATACTCACATAATCCAGTGTTTTAGGCTCCTCGGATAATCCATTTGTAATCCACGTACTTGTAAAAATAAAAAAACGGATACCCGACCTCGCACTGAAAGGGGACCCATTTTTTCACATGGGTCCCCTTTCCCTGAATGCCTGGAACCCCCTCTGACTTAAGTCCAAGAAGGTTCCATCAGCCAATCAGGGAGCGCCACGTTTGGCATCCTCCTGATTGGCTGTGTGCTCCTGTACTGTCTGACAGGCGGCACACGGCAGTGTTACAATGTAGCGCCTATGCGCTCCATTGTAACCAATGGTGGGAACTTTCAGGTCAGCGGTGAGGTCACTTTCGGTCAACCGCTGACCTGAAAGTTCCCACCATTGGTTACAATGGAGCGCATAGGCGCTACATTGTAACACTGCCGTGTGCCGCCTGTCAGACAGTACAGGAGCACACAGCCGATCAGGGGGGTGCCACAACGTGGCACTCCCTGATTGGCTGAAGAAACCCACTTAGACATCAGTCAGAGGGGGTTTCTGGCATTCGGGGAAAGGGGTCCCATGTGAAAACATGGGTCCCCTTTCAGTTCGTGGTCGGGAGTCCCGTTTTTTTATTTTTACAAGTACGTGGATTACAAATGGATTATCCGAGGAGCCCTCTACACTGGATTTGGTGAGTAGGATTTTTTCAACAGGTACCTCATGGATTCTACATGGAGAAGAGGACCGACCCTCGTGTGAACATAAGGTAAGTATGTGTATATGGTGGTGTGTATGTATGCATTAAAGTTAGACTTTCAAGGTGTGTGTGTAATGTCTTTATTGGGGTATTTTTTTAGTAGTAGTACTACAGGTACCAGCGGGCCCGGTTTTCCGCCGCATGCTGGTACTTGTGGTTCTCCAAGTACCAGCTTGCGGGGAAGGCTTGCTGGTACTTGTAGTACTGCTACTAAAAACAATATTCATTACTTTCAACAAAGGCTATCAGCCGCCCATCCGCAGCCCATTGGATGGGGGGGACAGCCTCGGGCTTCACCCCTGGCCCTTGGGTGGCTGGGGGGGGACCCCTTGATTGAAGGGGTCCCCACTCCCCCAGGGTACCCCGGCCAGGGGTGACTAGTTGGATATTTGATGCCACGGCCGCAAGGCACTGTATAAAAGTGACCCCCGGCTGTGGCATTATCTGTCCAGCTAGTGGAGCCCGGTGCTGGTTTCAAAAATACGGGGGACCCCTACGCTTTTTGTCCCCCGTATTTTTGGAACCAGGACCAGGCGCAGAGCCCGGTGCTGGTTGCTTAAATATGGGGGAACCCCTGTCAATTTTTTCCCCATATTTTTGCAACCAGGGCCGGCTCAAAGAGCCCGAGGCTGGTTTGGTTTAGGAGGGGGGACCCCACGCATTTTTTTGTGTGAAAAATTATAACATTTCCCACCCCTTCCCACTGATAAACATGCACGGATCTCATGGATCCGTGCATGCCCATACAAACACGGGATAAAAAAGCAGGTCTGTTTTTTTTTTAGCACTTTTTCACGATTTGTATTTTAGCACGGCAGTGTTTGGCTATTGTCGGCAGTGTTTGTGTTTTGCACTTTTTAGTAAATGACCGATTTCTACCAAATTGCAGGCGTATTTGACCGATGGTGTATTGATTCGTGGTTTTTTCCTAGGACTTCCAAAATATTACGAATGCCCTCATCACTGCCGTGATTTTTGCTTAGTAAATTACTGAGATGACACTTTGAAGAAAAAACGGCATCTCGGTCAAAATCGGGACCTTAGTAAATATACCCCATAGAGTCTAATCTAAATCTAATGTAGTCTGATTTCTATTAAATAAGGAGGAGTGGACAAGTAGTTGTTTCTTATTGGAAGCTCTTTGTGCTAATCTCACACCAGACTGCTATTCTGGTGTACGATTAGCAGCACTAAGGGGGTAATTCAGATCTGATCGCTGCTGTGCGTTTCCGTCTGAGTGACATCATAAAGGGTTCCATGCAGCGCAGCCCTCCTCACATTTAAAGGTAGGAGCCACTGCTGGTCTAATCACTGACCTAACGATGATGTCCATTTTAACCACAGATTCTATTGGCAGCTTGGCTGAATTGCTGTTTCCATTCCAATCCCATGATGTCAGGTAACCCAGAACACCCATAAGTGCTCTCACTGGACGATCCCATGTTTTACATGTTTTTGACATTTTGATAGAATAAGCACTTACACTCCTCTTATTATAAAAAAAGGGGTGAAACATAATTTTTAGTCTTCAGAACTCCTTTTGCTTAAACAGTGCTCTTCAGTTACATCAGACAAGAGGAAGTGATGCTCAACATCTTTTAAAGTAATTATGCTAATCCTGTCAGGTGTCAGACACTCGGATAAACATACCTGAATGTCAGTCAAAATAGACTTACTTTTCCGTCCTTATGATTTAGGATGTAGGCCTGGTAGCACCTGGCAGTCCCTCTAAGTGTAGTGCAGATTATGGGGGACACAAGATAGACTGCACTTTGAAAATGATCTCCAGTCCCTGTAAATAAAATACAAAATAGGCCTAAATCTACATGTGTATTTAGCTGGATCAAGAAAATAGTCCATGCAGCATTTTTAGATAAAACTATCCTTAATGCCCTTATGTACTGTTCATAGGTCCCTAACCATCTCGCATTGATGCTGCATTCCCCTTATATAATATATCACCTTCTTTGTCTACATCATATGTGTCTGCTTTTTATGTGGGATTTGTAATCCCCCCCTGTCCAGCATAGCAGAGTTTTGTGCACCTTACAAATAAAGGATGTTCGTGATTACCGCAATGATCATTATAATAATTCGAGTCTGTGCTGCATGGGTAGGAGTGGGTGTGGATCATCAAATCGTCAGTATCTAGGTCGACAATGTTTAGGTCGACCACTACAGGTCGACAGTCACTAGGTCGACATGGATGGAAGGTCGACAGGGTTTCTAGGTCGACATGTGGTAGGTCGACCTTATGGTCGGGTTTTTTGGGGGGTTTTGTGTCGTTTTCTTCGTAAAGTGACCGGGAACCCCAATTAGTGCACCATGTCCCCTCGCATGGCTCGCTTCGCTCGCCATGCTTTGGGCGACTTGCTGATCCTGGCGAACTCCCAAGAGGTTTTCCTCTGTCATCTGGAACTAACAGTCCAATTCCTGCAAGCCCATGGGTGGCTCATCAACTGGAAGAAGTCCTCGCTGGTCCCTGCTCGGAGCATGGTGCACCTGGGGGCACTGCTGGACACACACAGCCAAAGACTGTTTCTGTCTCCGGAGAAAGTCCTGAAACTTCAGGACAGGATCAGATGCTTCCTTTCTCACCCACGAGTGTCGATACACTCGGCGACGCAAGTACTAGGCCTCATGGTGTCGGCTTTTGACATGGTAGAGTACGCTCAATTTCATGCCCTCTCTGGAGGTTTGTCTGTCACTGAGCTGGTGGCTACAGGACCGACATAGAGCAGGGGTCGTCCCTTCTGGATCCCCGACTGGGTCCTCCTGACTACGGACGCCAGCCTGCAGGGTTGGGGCGCGGTGCTGGAGCAACACTCTCTCCAGGGTCGGTGGACCAAGGAGGAATCTCTCCTCCCGATAACATTATGGAATTGCGGGCAGTGTTCAATACCTTGACTCTTGCCCTGCTTCTGATACAGAACAGGCCTGCTCAAGTAAAATCAGACAACACCACCACGGTGGCATACATAAATCATCAAGGCAGCACTCGAAGCCGCATGGCAATGATGGAAGTATCAAAAATCCTTCGTTGGGCAGAACGCCATCTGCCAGCAATATCGGCAGTGTTCATTCCCGGAGTCCTCAACTGGGAAGCGGATTTCCTCAGTCGTCAGGACATTCACGACGGGGAGAGTGGAGTCTCCTTCGGGAAATCTTTCAACTCCTAGTGGACAAGTGGGGCCTACCAGATGTGGACCTGATGGCGTCTCGACACAATCACAAGGTTCCGGTCTTTGGATCAAGGACAAGAGATCCTCCAGCAGCGTTCGTGGATGCACTGGCAATTCCATGGAACTTTTGGCTGCCATACATGTTCCCTCCAGTGTCACTCCTGCCCAGGGTACTACGGAAGTTCAAGCAAGACGGAGGAATACTACTTCTAGTCCCTCCAGTGTGGCCAAACAGTATTCGTTCTCAGACCTGCAGGGTCTATCGATAGAGCATCATCTTTTACTTCCTCAACGCACAGACCTCCTCGTTCAGGGCCCTTCATCCAGACCTGGCCAAGCTGGCTTTGATGGCATGGCTCTTGAAGCTTCACTCCTGAGGGCCAAAGGATTCTCAGAGGCTGTTATCCAAACTTGGCTGAAGGCCCGCAAACCGGCTTCGGTACGGATTTATTATAGGGTCTGGAATTCTTACTTCACCTGGTGTGCTGCTAAGAATTACGATGCATACAAATTCAGAACTGCCATACTTTTGGCTTTTCTGCAACAAGGCCTAGACTTAGGCCTTCATCTGGCCTCCCTCAAGGTTCATATATCTGCCTTGTCGGTGTGGTTTCAGAGGAAAATTGCATCTATTCCTGACGTTCATACTTTCACTCAGGGAGTTTTATGGATTCAGCCTCCCTATGTCCCTCCTGTGGCTCCATGGGATCTGTCTGTTGTCTTGAATGCCCTACAAGAGTCTCCATTTGAACCTCTTGAGTCTGTGGACCTTAAATGCCTTACATTTGAGGTCGTGTTTCTGCTGGCTATTGCCTCTGCTAGAAGGGTGTCGGACTTAGGCGATTTTTCCTGTCCCTTTCTGATCTTTCACCGTGACCGGGCAGTTCTAAGAACTCGTCCCGGTTATCTACCTAAGGTGGTGTCATCTTTCCATCTTAACCAAGAGATTGTGGTTTCGGCTTTTATCTCTTCTGGTTTGTCCTCCAAAGAGCGGTCTTTGGATGTGGTTACAGGCTCTCCGTATTTATGTGGAGAGGACTGCCTCTATCAGGAGGTCAGATACCCTATTTGTACTTTTTGGTTTTCACAAACGTTGCTGGCCTGTGAATAAGCAAACATTGGCCAGATGGATCAGAATGGTGATTGCACAAGCCAGGATGCTTCCTTTGGACGCCGGGTTCTTGTTCCCGCTACGGTGCGTCCCCTCCCATGAGGAACTGCTTTAGGACAACCCCGATGTATTCCCTGTGGAACACAGTGTGCCCCGCTGCAGAAAAGGAGATTTATGGTAGACTTACCATGGTTAAATCTCTTTCTGCTAGGTACACTGGGTTTCACAGGGCGCCCACCCTGACGCACTTAGCTTCTTTGGGTTTGTATGGCATTAGCCGCTGGTCCCTTCCCCTGTCGTGAGAATGTGGTTCTATGTGACTAACATCTGCCATCTCTTTTTCCTGGTACTGCATTGGACTGGTTAACGAAACTGAGCTCCGGTGTCCGGAGGTGGGGTTATAGAGGAGGTGGTGCAATGCATCCTGGGAACAGTCAAAGCTTTAGCCTGTTGGTGCCTCGGATCAAGATCTAACTCTACACCCTGATGTATTCTCAGTGGAACCCAGTGTACCTTGCAGAAAGAGATTTAACCATGGTAAGTCTACCATAAATCTCCTTTTCAGAATATTTGGATATGGGATATGTTTAAAAGGAAGAAAAGAAGCAGAGGCAGGGCATAACATCAAAGTAATTTTTGATCCATTTAACAAAGGCCTTCGGCCACCGAAAAAGGGGCATGGCCTTGTGGCACTGTGATATACAGTATAGAGAGTTGAGAAATACTGTTTGGTGCTTCAAATAGTACTGAGCTACGTGGAACGTACTTTGATTCCACCCTAGAATCAATAATACTAGCAGTAATTATGAATATGAATTAGCCTCTGGCACCAGTGCCTTCAATATTTTTAGATTGGCCCAAAATTAGTGGTACCATTCATAAGTATGAAAAATACAAAAATTAGCCTCTGGCACCAATGCCTTCAATATTTTTAGATTGGCCCAAAATTAATGGTACCATTCATAAGTATGAAAAATACAAAAATGTAAATAAACTAAAAACATAAATTACTTCCCTTTTTCAGAAGGTGTCAATCTTTCTTGATCCTCCTAGTGTGTAGTTCCTCCTTTCTCAAAGAATGTTCTTAGGGTAGGATTCCTATATATATAGAAAAGAATTTTATCCAAAATAGTGTAAAATATAAAGATAGATTAACATTTATTTATACTTCCAAAAAATAAGTAAAAACGTAGCAAGAAGAATAAAACATCTGCCAATCTTAATAAGCAATGGAGGCTTTATCAGATAGTCTGCTTGTTGTAATAATGAGCTGGAACTGGTTTGGCGCTCTGGGAATGGGCTGGAACTGGTATGGCACTCTGGGACTGGACTGGAACCAGTTTAAACTCATGGAACGGGCTGGAACCGGTATTAAACTCTGGGACCAGGCTGAAACCGGTATAGCACTCTGGGACTGGGCTGGAACTGGTATGGCACTCTAGGACTGGGCTGGAACCGGTATAGCACTCCGGGACCAGGCTGGAAGCGGGCAGTAAGAAGGTTCTGTTCTACAGCAACCAGGAGCCTAGAACGTGGCTGTAGTGCAACGAAGCTCAGGAAATCTATTACAGCCCCCTTAGGGATATTTATACCCTAGGATAAGCAGTGATTTGAGGCTTGGGTCAGCTGGACGAAATCTGGTTTCTCATTGGTGGATCAGCGGTCAGCTGACCAAGACCAACATGGCGACGTCCCATTGCTGGACCCGAAGGGAGTGCTGTGTACCTCCTAGGCCACACCTCTAACTCCTCACCAAGGCCACAGTGGAAATGCATGCCACAGCGTGAGTCCTGACACTCAAGCAAGGTATGTCAATAACAATATGCTCAATGAAGGCTCCAGAAACCTCATTCACTGTCTCTCATGTAGCAAATATCTGAACTCAGTGTAATCCACTACTCAGTCAACCAATCACTTCCCCAATAGCAGCCAATACATTTTGAGTTAAGAGCTCTTTCTCAAGGTACTCTCCCATTGTCATCACTTTCCCGAAGATGCTGGGCTGCCATGAGAGATTGTTCCTGCCTTGCCGGCTCCTCCTTAGTGACAAGCCAGTGTCACAGTGCAGCACCGGGCTCCCATTCACTACGGAGTATCCAGCATTTTGGTGTTAGCCCCTTAGAGGGTGACACCTGGGTGCAGTCCACACCCCCGTAGTGACACCTCTGCATTTAAAATTTCATAGTGGTCTATGGGGTTGGAAACTTAATGCAATTTACTATATGATGAAAAGAATTGTTTGCAGTTGTCATTGCCCTGTATCCTGATATGGGAACCAGCAAAGGCCAGGACTGGTCATGTTCGGGATTGCGGTAAATGCCAATAGAAATTATTAGCTACAGTAGCACCTGTTCTTAATACATATGTACCTAAATCCTTTTAAGCAATTATATCAACACTAGACGCTTCATCGCGCCCTACGGGCGCTCTTCACACCGTCGCAAGGGGCTGCTTAACTCCTGTACGCCTTGCTGGGGTTTAATATTTGTATTATATGGAGTATTACCTGCCTTCCTAGGTTTGTTAGTGGTTAAATATTGCACGACGAACGGGCGTCCGATGGTGAAGGGGGTGTAGGCCCTTGCGACGGCGTGAACAGTGCCTGCAGGGCACGATGTATAGAATGTAGCGGGTGCGGGGGGGTGGGGGGGCGCGGATGAGGCAGGGAGTATGTAGATGCTGCGGGTGGAGGGCGGATGCAGGTGGGGGGGGGTGCGGGACCTATAACTATGTGATTGTATGTGTAACAATATATAGGACACGGATAAGGATGCATGTGGTATAGACATACCCGCATGAAGAGGTAAATGGTGTCATTAGACACAGAGGGGAGTGCTGGTACAATGAGGAACAGGGGAGGGGCTGTAGCGGGGAGGCAGGGAGGGGCTAGAGAGACGCAGGGTGGCAGGGAGGGGATAGAGAGACGCAGGGTGGCAGGGAGGGGATACAGAGACGCGGGGCGGTAGGGAGGGGATAGAGAGATGCGGGGCGGCAGGGAGGGGGTACAGAGATGTGAGCGGCAGGGAGGTGATAGAGAGACGCAGGGTGGCAGGGAGGGGATAGAGAGACGCGGGCGGTAGGGAGGGGATAGAGAGACGCGGGCCAGCAGGGAGGGGATACAGAGACACGGGGCGGTAGGGAGGGTCCCCAGTGAGGAAGCTCATGAAGAGAGGGGGAAAAGTAGTGGAGGGGGTGGACACCAGAAGGGGAGACATTTGTAAAGTGGCGACCACACATAGAATCAGTGGGTAGGATGGCCGGAGGGACTCACCGTTGGGGCTGTGGGCGGCTGCTGCAGGCTGGTAAACAGTACAGTGTCCAGAGGCGTCACCGGGTGTCGGAGCGCAGTCAGTATTAAGGCCCGTACACACTGGTCGATATATCGGCCATTCTGTTGAACGGCCGATATATCGCGGGAGCGTCGGCCAGTGTGTACGGCCGATACGTCTGTGAACTCCGTCGTTCACAGACGTATCGCGTCGGCCGCGCAGCACAGCCGACGGCCAATATATCTACCGATATATTGGCGCGTCGCTGTGTGTGTACGGGGCGGTCAGCTGATCGCCCGTACACATGCTGCGGCGGCCGGCGGTGATTGACAGCTGAACTGGGCGGGTGTGTGTACACGCCCGCCCAGTTCATGACGTCAGTCCCCGACGGATCGGGCAGTGTGTATGCTGAACACACTGCCCGATCCGTCCATAGATATATCTGCAGATCAATTGATCTGCAGATATATCTACTAGCGTGTACCCACCTTTACTGTTACACACATCTCTCACCCCCCCCGCGGCCGAAAAGGGGGCGTGGTCTGCTGTGAAAGGGGCGTGGCCTCGTGGGTATGTTTTCTGTCGCTCCGGGGGTGTTTCCAGCTTGCCTGTAGATGCTGGCTGCCCCCGGGGACTGGAGTGTGTGTGCCGGCTCTTCTCTGTGACAGGAGGCGAGTGCTGCAGGAGTTTATATCACTGTAGCACTCGGCTACTGTCACAGCAGGAGAGCTGACACCTTGGTGCGGGTCCCCCCCTTGGTGCGGGTCCCCCCCCACCCTTCTGACGCCACTGACACTATCCCTGGGTTCGGCGCCGGCAGGAAGGCTGGGGCAGAGATTTGGTGTCCTGCCCTTCTGACGGCATCTGCGGCAGTTCTGGTGGGAAGGGCAGGCGCAGCGGCACGACCAGGCTGAACCCAGTGACAGGCTAAGGCGGGACGGCGGCCGGTCAGACTATAAGTGTAAAAATGTCATAAGAGTGTAGGTGCTACAGCCCCATTTTGTGTGTACTTCATCACTGGGGACCCTCTGACCCCCTGTTGCCGTGCGTGGAGGAGGCGGCGTGGAGGAGGCGGCGGGTCTGTGTGCGCGGCGCAGGGAGGGCTATGAAAGTCTTCTCCTGCGCCACCCTTCCCTCATAAGTGTGTATGCTGGCAGCTGTTGTTCGGCTGGAGCCGCGGCCGGAGGGAGTCGGATTTGCTGATGGCGGAGGGGGGAGATGGACAGGCAGCAGCACTCGGAGCAGAGACTTGCTGCACGTGTGGTGGGCGGGCTCTGTGACTCCGGCCAGCCCTGTGACTCCACCCAGCGTTAGAGGGCCAGGCACAGAGTCACAGGGCTATTATATAGGAGACATTCAAAAGATTCTGTTATACAAGTGCAAGAGGAGTCAGTATGCTAGAAAAATAAACATTTCAAGTTTGAGATTTCCAGAAAACCAGAACTGAGCTACAAAAAATATTTAGCTGTCTACTACCCCACCCCTGACTAGATCTTAAAATGCCTCCCCTTCTTGGGCTATGTAGGTCACTGATATATATTAGTCTTCAAAATGTAATAGTTTTTCAAGGGGTTTGCTTACCTTAACCACATATTTTTGTGGTCTCTTGTTACTAAATGTACTAAAATAATCTTTCAAGTGAATATATTTCAAGACATTTATTACTAATTTGCAGTGTGCAGAACGTCAGTAATGTCAAAACATGAACATAAAACAAACACTGTGCTGTGACAAGTTACATTGCTGTGATACTCTATGGTTACATAATATACAAAGTTACTTGTAGAAATTCCTGCAAATAATATCGCTAAAGACAGTGGCCCTCATTCCGAGTTGATCGCTCGCTAGCTAATTTTAGCAGCCCTGCAAACGCACAGTCGCCGCCCACGGGGGAGTGTATTTTAGCTTTGCAAATGTGCGATCGCGTGTGCAGCCGAGCGGTACAAAATCATTTTGTGCAAAACAAGACCAGTCCTGTAGTTACTTATCCTGTGCGATGATTCCAGCGATGGAGGTCCCGGAATTGACGTCAGATATCCACCCTGCAAACGCTTTGACACGACTGCGTTTTCCCAACCACTCCCAGAAAACGGTCAGTTGACACCCATAAACGCCCTCTTCCTGTCAATCTCCTTGCAATCGGCTGTGCGAATGGATTAGTCGCTAGAAGCATTGCACAGCATTGCAAGCATTGCTGTTTATACCCGTACGACGTGAGTGCGCATTGCGGTGCATACGCATGCGCAGTTTTGCCATTTTTTTACCTGATTGCTGCGCTGCAAAAATTGGCAGCGAGCGATCAACTCGGAATGTACCCCAGTAAGTTTAGCTGTAGTTGTTTATTATAATCATTTCAGTATACATAAAAAAAACCTTGTGCATTATGGGGGTCATTCCAAGTTGTTCGTTCGTTGACGATTTTCGCTATACTGCGATTAGTCGCTTACTGCGAATGCGCAAGGTTCGCAGAGCGCATGCGCTTAGTTATTTTACACAAAAGTTAGGTATTTTACTCACGGCATAACAAAGATTTTTCATCGCTGTGCTGATCGTAGTGTGATTGACAGGAAGTGGGTGTTTCTGGGCGGAAACTGGCCATTTTATGGGAGTGTGCGGAAAAACGCAGGCGTTCGAGTTGCAAAACGCAGGAGTGGCTGGAGAAACGGGGGAGTGGCTGGGCGAACGCTGGGTGTGTTTGTGACGTCAAACCAGGAACGAAAAGGACTGAGCTGGTCGCAATGGCTGAGTAAGTCTGGAGCTACTCAGAAACTGCGGGGTAATCGTTACGAGAAAATTAGCGAAGCTTTCGTTAGCAATTCTGCTATGCTAAGATACACTCCCAGTAGGCGGCGGCTTAGCGCGTGCAATGCTGCTAAAAGCAGCTAGCGAGCGAACAACTCGGAATCACCCCCTATAAGCATTGCTTATTTCTGATGCTACTCAACAGTACTGAGTACTAAGTTCTTATATCATCATCTTTTATAAATTCTTTATCGCAGGTGGACACCATTCGATGGCGGCTGCCATCGGAAAGCTGCAATTGAAAGGTAAAAACACTACCATCACAAGAAAAACATTGATGGTCTTAAACTATTGAAATACAATGTCCATTCACACCTTCCCCACTCCTCGGCACCTGCCATCTAGAGTTGGTGTTTCTTTGTTCCTTAGGCTACGGCCACACATAGTGACCAAGCGGATCCCGCTGAATGGGCTCCGCTTGGCCAGGAGGGGGGTTTTGTGTGCACATGGATCCTGTTCTGTGGGATCCCGCAGAACAGGATCCGGCTAGTGACACACAGGATTTCAATGGAACACAGCCACACTGTGTGAACACATACATTGAAATGTATGTGTTCACATTGAAATACCGCCGTCATGTCATCCGCCCGACCCCAGCATGCTGCGGTCAGATCTGGCCGCGGCGGGACTGCCGCACATATGTGGGCATCTGCATAGACGCCCATATGCAGTATCCTTGCAGCCAAACGGGTCCCGCTGAATGGGACTCGCTTAGCCGCTATGTGTGGCCCTACCCTTAGGGGGAGAGTGTCTGTTCAGGTCTTTGCTTCCCCACTCTATTAGAAGTAGCAGTGGCGTAGCTCCCAGTGACAACGGAGACATTTGCCACCGGGCTCCAGCTATCAGAGGGGCCCTAAGAAAGAAAGGCAGAGGGGGCTTCTGAACACAAAAAAAGGTCTCTCACCACTCATTTCATAGTGACTTGCTGCAGTCACTTCTGACTGTTGTCCAAGCTCAGAAACCTCCTTCGAAGACCCCTTCAGCTGAAGATTCTGGAATGTGTCTGATAACAGATCAAATAAATCTGTAACATTAAACCACAATAAATTAATTGCACACTGCTTCATCAAAAAGTAAAAATGTCTTAGAGCAGAATTGAGTTCTTCAATTATCATGATATATACATTTATGGTAGTTCTTTTATGCCTTCGGCCTCAACTGTATTGTTATTGCCCTTTACATTTTAGCTGTTTTCCCCAATATCTGCATTTGATATTGCAATTCTTTTAGGCACCTGCCCCGACCATAGCATTGTCTCCTCTGTTAGCTGCCTACACTGGACTCTGGTGTAGATGTAATAAGTGCCATTATGGGGTTTAGTGGTACGCTGATACTGCTTCTCCCCCATGTATGAATGCAGAGATGTGCACTATGCGCCTGTCTTTATCTGCGCTGCTATCTGCACTGCTATCTACAAGATAGCACGCCTATATACTAGGCAATGTATGAATGGTCAGTGGCACTGACCGTTCCAACTGCTGCAGCTGACATTGCCCATACACCACAAGAGACTGCAGTGTCCCTGGCTGCGATGGCTGTCGGGCTGCACAGGAGATCTTGCAGTGCTTGCAAGATCACACGCATGTCCAGTGGGAGGAGAGACACAGCGCATCAGCACTAGGCTAATGCGCTATGGGCCCTGGCAGGGATCGCCGGAGGGGGGAGTTTTCACTCCCCCATCCAGAAAGCGAGATGTTCATACATCTCGTTGCTACTGCTTCAGGAAGAGCTATACTGGCACAATCTGTACCAGTAAAATACATCTGCCCCTCCTTTCTATACCGGAACAGTGTGCGCCGACCACAGTGTGTCTCCACCCATGTGCAGGAGAGGAACCGTATGACAGAGATGTTTATCTGAATTGTGTTGATTGGCTGTTATCAGCTGTGGCTGTAAGAAAGCATGGAGCATTCGTGGTGTCTGAGTGTGAAATGAGGTGGAACATCATTCTACAGTAAGGGGTTGATTCAGTTAGCCACGAGGAGCAGTTGTCGTTTCAAGTGCAATGGTGTGGAAAAGCCGGTAATGGCACCACATCTTACAAAGGGGTCTATTCATGTAGCAGTGAAAAGTGTGGAGAAGTGAGCCAGTGGAGAAGTGGCCCATCACAACCAATCAGCATTGAATTAACATTTATAATTTGCATACTATAAAATTGTACAGAGCAGCTGATTGGTTGCCATGGGCAACTTCTCCACTGGCTCACTTCTGCTCACTTTTCACTGCTTCATGAATAGACCCCATAGAAACATAGGGCTGGATTCAAATGTACAACCCACCCTCCCGCCCCCTATCACGCCCTCCCGCCCCCTATCACGCCCTCCGCCGGTATTCTAATCTTACTGCCGATGGGCGCGACAACTCCATTTCAGCTCGCTACCTCTGCATCGCGCCCATTACTTTAGTTGGGTGTAGGCGCTTCACGCGCCTAAACCAGACTGGAATGAGCGCAATCAGTGTGATAGCGGGACATATTTGAATATCGCCCCACTATCTCCCGTCACTTAAGACGGGAGATAGTGGGTGCGATATCATTTCAAGCCCTAAGAATTTACCAGCAGATAAGAACCATATGGACTATCCAGTCTGCCCTTAGGGTTAGGGTATTAGGGTTAGCGTTTTAGGGTTTGGTTATTATTGCAAGCTTAGGGGATTTGGGTTATGGTATTATGGTCAAATTAGTGGATTGGGTTAGGGATTAAGGTATCTTTCTCCCCTCGCATCCCAATCTCTCCCATACTTATGGAATTTTGTACACAGTCTTATTGGGCTGCGAACAAAAAGCAGCAAGTCTGGAGCTACTGTAAGTGCGGTATATAGCCACGCTTACACGCAGTCAAGGAGCGAGTCTAATTGAATTGACCCCTAAGTGGTAAATTGGTGATTTGAGACAGTTGAAGAGAGCTGCTCTGAGAAACAGCATCATTAATAATCATGGTAATAGACTCTCAGAATCAACAGTACAGTAAAAATCTATCTCAGTGGCAGACAAATAATCTATGGGATAGGAATGATCAAGTCCCAGCAGGTTCAGTTCCTGACACCTGCCATAGTGAAGTGTAAAGGTTTACATAATACCTTGGGTATGTTAGATAATTAACCATATCTTGTTTCTTTTACACGTAAAACATAAAAGTCACTTGGTATTTCTACACTGGAGAAGACACAGGATTGTAACTAGTTTGTCTTTTTCTTTGCAGTTACTTATGGTATGGTTATTAAACTGATATGTTAGTGTCAATTGTTTCATCTTTTTTAAGATACTTTTCCTTTCTGATAGATTGGTAGCCTCAGGTATCACATTGCCAGCTGCTACTGGCTATTGTAGTAAATCATGATGTAATCATATGGTAGACACTATGACAACCTCACACTTCCATTGTTTTGTTTTAGTATTAATATGGGCTAATATTACTTTCTGCTAAACATGTTAGAGCAAAGCCTATAACTAAATTATTTTTGTGTCATTACTAGAGTATTAGAGATTTAAAAGACAAGTTGTTCCATGAAGTTGAACCTAGTAGCACTGTCAATGCATTGCCTATTCACACACTTGCAGAAGAACACACAGTGCACCAAACATTGTTTGTATTATCTGCATCATTTGTCTATTAGTTTTTTTACACACACCCCTCTCATTCTTATGTGTCCTACTGTGTGATCACTCTAATTTTTTAAACATAGCCTTGAAAGTGAGAGTTAAGAGCTGATTGGTTGGCACCAGCAGCAGCTCCTACTTGCTTGTAGGAGAGGGACTGGTGTTACCCATGTCTGGACTCGGAGAGGAGACAGCCATGGCCGGTCGGTTCCCAGCACCTGCGCAGTGGATCTGGCAGGCGCCAAGACGGTACATGCACACAAGCGTCGGTGGGACTGTGCATGTGCAAAAAAAGCATCTTCTATGGATTGCATTGGCTGCAGCCCCTAGAGGCCGGGTAGGGCTGCCCAAAAAGCAGGGAGTGGCTTAATACTGGAAGTACACTCTCTGTTAATCACAGCCTGGCCTGGCAGTCGCAGAGAGAGAAAATACCTCCCCCTGGGGCTGTCTGTCATGTGTGTTGTTAACATTTAATACCATACATAACTCCACTGACCAAATTTCAGCCTTATATTGTAACTGTGGTGTCATTGTCTGTTTTAATTTTGGTTGTATCCAAACACTATAATATGAGAGAAATACTCAGTTTGAGGCAATAAAGATTTTTTTCTTTTGTTTAACACCCTGGACATTATTCATTGAAGAAGATGTCAATTTTAATATTTCTCTCACTCCAGTCAGGTGAGTGCTCCAATAATTTTGTACTTCATTTTTATAGAGTAACACAGCTAGTACTATATGATTATTTATTTTCTTTTGTACATGCTATACACTTTTGCGCTAGATCTCACATTTGGCACTTTACCAGAGCCTTTGCTATCTTGTGCACTGTTCAGACAAGCGGGGCCCGCTGCCCACGGGCCCCCTTGAGCATTAGTTTGCACCAGTGCCAGATTAAGGTCTACATTGGCCTGGAGCTGAAATTTATGAAGGGCCTGTTGTTGACACACAGTGGTTGTGATTAGTGCCACAGAGAATTGTTCCCTGTTTGGGCAGGGGGTGTGCTGGCATACTACATCACTGAACTTCCTCACCTACACTATATCATTACTACACTACATCTCCACACTATGGGGCATATTTATCACAATCTGCATCCAAGGATGTATCAATTATCGCATACAGAGACAGAGCTTCTAAGAAATCTCTGTCCCTGCAAATCCAAATTTTACAATTTTTTTGTAAAAAATACCCTGAGACTGTACAGTGCATGCACTGCCACCGGCAATTAAGACTCCATGTGGACAAAACACGTGTGTCAGTATAAATGTGAATGAAAAATATATAAATATGAATATTACAGTATTTATTAAACAAAGCTAGAGCGCATGCCTCTCAGCAAACACAGCCAGCTGCAAAAGTACAGGGACACAGATACATGCTCATATCTCCTTCAGGTACAAGTGAGACCACACGCCGCTGCCAGTATAGTGTCCACTTTCCCTACCCCTCCGTGCTGACAATTCTGCACAGTCACTCCAGTAGCATAATACAGTGGGAATACTTCCTTCACTGAAGCCGGCGATCTCCTTTAGCTGATAATTGATGCTCCATATAGCACTGCGTCAGTTGGTATGGGTGGATGGTTGTGCAGCTTTTCTGCTGACACAGCTGCACACTCCCTCCTGCATTTTGAGATGGGAGCACTTCTTTCATTATAGCCGGCAATCTCCTTCAGCCGCTACTTCATTTTCTGGATGCTCCGTATAGCGCTGTGTCAGTCTTTGTGGGTGGGCAGGTAGGCCTCACGTGCCTAGTGGGAATTTCACCACTGGGGGGGCAGAGACACAGGTGGAAAGGCTGGCAGAATCACACATGGTGAAGGGGTCAGAGATACAGGTGGGGAGGGGTCAGAGATACAGGTGGGGAGGGGTCAGAGATACAGGTGGGGAGGGGGCAGATACACAGATGGGAGGGGGCATAGATACAGCTGGAAAAGTTGGCAGAAACACACATGGTGAAGGGAATAGAGAAACAGGTGGGGAGGGGGCATAGATACAGGTGATGAGGGGGCATAGATACAGGTGGGAAGGGCGCAGAGAGACAAGTGGGCAGGGGGCAGAGATACAGGTGGGGAGGTGGCAGTAGCCAACGTGGTGAAGGGGGCAGAGATACAAGTGGGGAGGGGGCCGAGACACAGGTGAGGACGGTGCAGAGACATGGGTGAGGTTAGGGCAGAGATACAGATGGGAGGGGGCAGAGATACACATGGAAAGGCTGGCAGTATCCAACGTGGTGAAGAGGGCAGAGAAACAGGTGGGGAGGGGGCAGAGAAACAGGTGAGGAGGGTGCAGAGACATGGGTGGGGAGGGGGCAGAGATAAGGGTGAGGAGGGTGCAGAGATACCGGTGGGGAGGGGGCACAGATACAGGTGGGAAGGGGGCAGAGATACAGGTGGGGAAGGGGCTCAGATACGGATGGGGCAGAGATATGGCTGGGGAGGGGGCAGAGATACGGGTGGGGAGGGGGCAGAGACATGGGTGGGGAGGGGGCACAGATGAGGATGGTGCAGAGACATGGGTGAGGAGGGGGCAGAGATACAGATGGGAGGGGGCAGAGATACACGTGGAAAGGCTGGCCGTGTCCAACGTGGTGAAGGGGGGCAGAGAAACAGGTGGGGAGGGGGCAGAGAAACAGGTGAGGAGGGTGCAGAGACACGGGTCGGGAGGGGGCAGAGATAAGGGTGAGGAGGGTGCAGAGATACTGGTGGGGAGGGGGCACAGATACAGGTGGGAAGGGGGCAGAGATACAGGTGGGGAGGGGGCTCAGATACGGATGGGGCAGAGATATGGCTGGGGAGGGGGCAGAGATACGGGTGGGGAGGCGGCAGAGACATGGGTGGGGAGGGGGCACAGATACGGGTGGGGAGGAGGTAGAGATACAGGTGGGGAGGGGCACAGATACGGATGGGGCAGAGATATGGGTGGGGAGGGGGCAGAGACATGGGTGGGGAAGGGGCACAGATACAGGTGGGGAGGGGGCAGAGGCACAAGTGAGGAGGGAGGTGGAGGCACCAATGGTAAAAGAAGCAGTGGCACAGGTGTGAATGGGCAGAAACACAGGTGGGGTGGGGTAAAAGACACAGGTAATAAAAAGGTGAAGTGGGACAGATTCTAAGGAGCAGTAGCATGAATGATGCAGTCTGACAGAGGCAGCCAGGGGTGTATCTAGGGGTCTGAGCGCCCCTGGCAAAGTGAGGAACTGGCGCCCCCCACCTCCCCCACCCAGGGACACAGAGTGGGGAGTTACAGATAGGCTGAGGTCAGGGACACTGAGGGAGAATTACAGGGAGGGTGCGGGTAGGGACAATGAGGTGGAGGGCTTACAGGGAGGATGAGGTCAGGGACACTGAGGGGCAATTACAGAGAGGGTGTGGGCAGGGACACTGAGGGGGAATTACAGGAGTGTGCGGGCAGGGACACTGAGGGGGAATTACGGGGAAGGTACAGGCAGGGACACTGAGGTGGAATTATAAGAAGGTGTGGGCAGGGACACTGAGTGGGGAGTCACAGGAAGACGGAGGTCAGGGACACTAAGGGAGAATTACAGAGTGGGTTTGGGTAGGGAAAATGAGAAGGAGCGGCTACAGGGAGGCTGAGGTCAGGGACACTGAGGGGCAAATACAGGGAGGGTGCGGTAAGGGACACTGAGAAGTAATTACGAGGAGGGTGCGGGCAGGGGCACTGAGATGGAATTATGGGGAGAGTGCAGGCAGGGACACTGAGGAGCAGTGCCGTAACTAGACATTTTAGCGCTGTGTGCAAGAAACAGCCTCAGCGCCCCACCACCATATTTAAAATAGGGCCAGTGCGTGCTGGGGTTCACTACGGCTGGCCGGCAGTCGGGCTCCCGGCGACCAGCATCCCGGCGCCGGGAGCCCGACCGCCGGCTTACCGACAGCTTGGCGAGCGCAAATGAGCCCCTTGCGGGCTCGCTGCGCTCGCCACGCTACGGGCACGGTGGCGCGCTACGCGCGCCACACTATTTTATTCTCCCTCTATGGGGGTCGTGGACCCCCACGAGGGAAAATAATTGTCGGTATGCCGGCTGTCGGGCTCCCGGCGCCGGTATACTGAGCGCCGGGAGCCCGACCGCCGGCAAGCAGAAGACCACCCGCGTGCTGTAGGTGTGCGCGAAAACTATAGGGGTGTGGCTTTATATGTTAGGGGCGTGGCAACAAAATAATACCAATTCATATTACGCTGCACAGTGGTCTCCATTAATCAAATGACGCCACTTACACACATTACGCCAGGTAGAGCCCCATTTTACACATTACTCCAGGTAGAGCCCCTATTACACATTACGGCAGGCAGAGCTCCCTTTTATACATTACAGCAGGCAGAGCTCCCTTTTACACATTAAGGCGGGCAGAGCTCCCTTTTACACGTTACGGCAGGCAGAGCTCCCTTTTACACATTACGGAAGACAGAGCTCCCTTTTACACGTTACAGCAGGCAGAGCTCCCTTTTACACATTACATGCAGTTTTCTTCTCCTCAATGCCTATGTACCGTGGGCCGAGAACACTCGGCACACACCTAGCTACGGCCCTGTACAAAAATCATGAGAACTCGGAGGTAGGCATTGTCTGCTCTCCAGCTATGGTAGAACCACAAGTCCAAGCATGCTCTATCATGTAATGTCTGTCAGGACATGATGGGACTTGTGGCTCTACAGCATCAGGACCCAGGCACTTCTCTCCTCTCACCTTTCTAAGGGCTGGCATAAAGAGTCCCTACCACTTGCTGCTGTTCTGCTCACCCAGTTGTAGTTGTGTGACTGCTGCATGATCCTGATCTCATGGGACACTGTCAATCCATTGTCTGGAGACCAGGCCGCTCACTGACAAGCACAGGCTTGGGCAAAGTGGCTGCTTACGTGCAGTCCAGGAGCTCGCTGGCCGCTCACTGCCGCTGTGTGTGGTTGTAGATCTAGAGATTTTCAGCCGGCATGTCCCCTGGGAGTACAGAAGATCATCACTGTAACCTCCAGGCAGGAGGGGGAGGAAATGACTGCCGGGTTGCCGTTGTATGCGCTGCATTGTAACTCTGACAGGAGTGGGTGCGAGGTGAGGGGAGGATCGGGCACTACAGCAACCCGCAGCTCACTTTAACCTACGGTGGTGGCGGCGGCGGAGGGGAGCGGGCAGTATTGTCGTGGATCATTATAACCTCTGGTGGAGGGGGGGGGGGGGGGGCGAGTGGTCTGGCTGTGCTGCAAGCTCATGTTTCCGAGGGCGGGGGCAGGGCTTTACTGTCCGCGACTGCACTTTAACTACCGCAGGATCACATTGCATTGCGGAACTACGGGTGTTACCAGCGGTACTGCGCCCACAATGCATGTGCGCTGTGTGCCAGGCACCTCTGGCACCCACCTAGTTATGGCCCTGCTGAGGAGGAATTACGAGGAGGGTGCGGGCAGGGACACGGAGATGGAATTATGGGGAGGGTGCCAGCAGGGACACTGAGGAGGAATTACGAGGAGGGTGCGGGCAGGGACACCGAGATGGAATTACGGGGAGGGTGCAGGCAGGGAGACTGAGGGGGAATTTTGAGGAGTGTGCAGGCAGGGAGATTGAGGAGGAATTATGAGGAGGGTGCAGGCAGGGAGATTGAGGAGGAATTATGAGGAGGGTGCAGGCAGGGAGATTGAGGGGGAATTATGAGGAGGGTGCAGTCAGGGAGATTGAGGGGGAATTATGAGGAGGGTGCTGGTAGGGACGGGTTCACTACGATATGCCGGCGGTCGGGCTCCCGGCGACCAGCATACCGGCGCCGGGAGCCCGACCGCCGGCTTACCTACAGTGTGGCGAGCGCAAATGAGCCCCTTGCGGGCTCGCTGCGCTCGCCACGCTACGGGCACGGTGGCGCGCTACACGCGCCACGCTATTTTATTCTCCCTCCAGGGGGGTCGTGGACCCCCACGAGGGAGAATAAGTGTCGGTATGCCGGCTGTCGGGATCCCGGCGCCGGTATACTGTGCGCCGGGATCCCGTCAGTCGGCATACTGAAGACCACCCGGTAGGGACACTGAGGGGGAATTACGGGGAGGGTCTGGGCAGGGACACTGAGAGGGAATTACAGGAGTGTATGAGCAGGGTCACTGAGGGGGCAGTTACAGGAATGGTGCAGGCAGTGACACTAAGGGTGAATTACAAGGAGGGTGTGGACAGGGGCACCGAGGGGATATATGCACACATACATACAGTTAAAAAACCCTCTCTAGGTGTGATTGCACTACATGTCCCAGCAAATCCAATTGACAAGGTGTGCTGGGACTTGTAGTCTCAACACAGCTGGACAGGCAGTCACTGGTCTAGATACCTCTCCATACAGAGCTCTTTGTAAGCTGTGATCCAGACTGCTAGGATAGACCATGCAGTGCAGCTACGGTACCGCAGAAAATGTACAGGTATGCTCATGCTGCACTGCTGACTGGTACTGATTGTAGTGGCTGGTGTTTTCTGACAGACTGCGTGGGACCAATGAGAAGGGGAGCAGATGAGGAAGAGGAGGTGCCTCGCCCCTCCCCATACCTGGAAGTGCCCCGCTCCCTGGCTATATTCACCATCATTGTGACTGTAGTCACAGAGAGTGTCAGAGTGCAATATGCGTCTGAGAGTCCAGCAGTGCTAAGGGATGTACTCAGTGAGAACTACTATGTCATTCTACCCCCTGGCACGGGTTTTACTGCCGGGCGGCGCCCCCCTCTTGGCGGGCGCCCCTGGCAAGTGCCATCCTGGCCAATAGGAAGATACACCCCTGGAGGCAGCTGCAGCCATATCTAATGTCCCTGGCCATTTAGGGGAATTGGGGAACTTTAACTTGATGCTACATAATCCCCACCACCTGGTCCAGTCACAGTGCTTCTGTGATTGGCACCGAGGTAGGGAACATCGGGCAGGAAGAAGAGCAGCAGAGGATAAGGGAGGACCAGAAATGGGGTCAGGCGGTGCACGGCTAAAGGCCCCCCCCCCCTTTCCCAGGCTTCCCCACTGGTCACCAGATATTAAGCCCTGCTGTCAATTCAGCTGCAAAGAGAGAAGAAGCAGTGAGTGCACTGCAAAAGTACTAGCAGCATGTGGGCTGGGCTTTGGTTGGGAGGCGGGGCTTCAGACAGGTCTCGGAGGCGGCTCTGCAGATGGGTCCGGGAGCCGAAGCTTTGGACAAATCAGAGAGCAGGAGATGCGGACGGGTCCTGAAGGTGGAGCTTCTGACATCACGGGGATGGAGCATCTGACAGGTCAGGACAAGGGACGGTGCTTCTGGCATAGTAGGGGCTTCTGTGGGCCGGCTGGGGTCAGGAGTGATGTTTTTCAGGTGGCTGAGAGGTGAGTGAGCTGCGCTGGTGGTGACAGGAGAGCCTGTGGGCCTATTTTCAATGGGGGGCCTGGAGCTGCAGCTCCATCCGCCCCATTGTTAATCCGGCCCTGGTTTGCACCTTATATGATTGTATTATTTTTCAATGAAATAGTATGTCAATGTGAGAAAGTTAATACCATCATGTATGTACGAGTATCCTGCTGCACACGGACCCCTCGGGCATTAATACTTACCTTATAGTATAGTATTGTGTTGTTTTTCAATTAAATATTATGTAAATGTGTTAATACTATAATACATGTATTTATTGTTTAAAGTGAAAGTATTTATTTATATATTTTTTATTTGTTGCCATTGATTGGTCATTATTGCTATCTAACAATGGGGGTCATTCCGAGTTGATCGCACGTAGCAACTTTTTGCTGCCCGTGCGATCAACTAGACGCCGCCTATGGGGTGGTGTATTTCTGCATAGCATGGCTGCGAACGCTTGTGCAGCACTGCTATGCAAAAAAAGTGTGATCAATCCAGCGTTGCAGGTCCCAGAATTGACGTCAGACATCCGCCCTCCAAACGCCTGGACACGCCTGCATTGGACCACTCCCAGAAAATGGTGAGTTGCCGCCCAGTTCTGCCTTCCTCCTGTCAGTCTTCTTGCGGTCACCGCTGCAATCGCTTTCTTCGTTCGTGACGTCACAGCCAGGCAACGGCCGTCGCCGGGCAACGACGCACCCGCGCAATGCGGCCACCGCGCATGCACAGTTCCAACCCGATCGCACGGCTGCGAGGTAGTGCAGCGTGCGATCGGGTCGGAATGACCCCCAATACCTCCCTTTATGCATTCACGTTACACACAGTCAAATGTATAAAATTGTAATGGTCTAATTGATTATACCACAGCTGCTTCTTTAGCTTTCAATATGCCTTTTCTAAGATTGGCCCTCATTCCGAGTTGTTCGCTCGGAGATTTTCATCGCATCGCAGTGAGAATTCTCTTAGTGCGCATGCGCAATGTTCGCACTGCGACTGCGCCAAGTAACTTTACTATGAAGAAAGTAAGTTTACTCACGGCTTTTTCATCGCTCCGACGTTCGCATTGTGATTGACAGGAAATGGGTGTTACTGGGCGGATGCACGGCGTTTTAGGGGCGTGTGGCTGGAAACGCTACCGTTTCCGGAGAAAACGCAGGAGTGGCCGGGGAAACGGTGGGTGTGCCTGGGCGAACGCTGGGTGTGTTTATGACGTCAGCCAGGACCGAAAAGCACTGAACTGATCGCACAGGCAGAGTAAGTCTGAAGCTACTCAAAAACTGCTAACTCGTTTGTAATCGCAATATTGCGCATACATCGGTCGCACATTTAAGAAGCTAAGATTCACTCCCAGTAGGCGGCGGCTTAGCGTGTGTAACTCTGCTACATTCGCCTTGCGAGCGATCAACTCGGAATGAGGGCCATTGTTCATACTTTTAATGTGAGCAAAGTTATTATTTTATATTATTTGATGCACCGTGTTCTGCTCTTATTGCACTGGGATTACCAAATGGATAGAAATTTGTTTAGTTATTATTATTATTATTTTATAAAAGATAACTAGCTTTAAACCTTGTTGTTGCTGTGTAGCTGATAAAAAAATTATTATTATTATTATTATTATTATTATTATATTCCTGTGTAGTTTTTAATTCGTTTTCCAATTACTCCAGTGGATGATGAGAATATCTAATGTTTACATGTACTTTATTTTCCTTAAAGTGGAATTAGTATTTTTACTTAATAGCACATAAACTCTATCAAGGGCTCTAAAATCAGAAATGAGTTTTGACATTTAAAGAACATTTTAGAATTCCAACCTGATGAGTAAGCATTTATTACTGACATATATCAACACTATAAGCTAAGCTTTTGCTGACATGGAGCTTCCACAATGATCTTCTATAATTGGTAGTACAGTGTTACATTTCATACAAGTAAAGATAATTCCTTGTCAAAGATGTCCACCCAAATATAAAAGTACAGTATATCACCGAAATGGTAATAAGATGATTTTAAGAGTTTGTTTTTCTACTGTTGTAGTTGAGAAAGAATATACTTATCACTAGTGATGTGCACCGGACATTTTTCGGGTTTTGTGTTTTGGTTTTGGATTCGGTTCCGCGGCCGTGTTTTGGATTCGGACGCGTTTTGGCAAAACCTCACCGAAAATTTTTTGTCGGATTCGGGTGTGTTTTGGATTCGGGTGTTTTTTACAAAAAACCCTAAAAAACAGCTTAAATCATAGAATTTGGGGGTCATTTTGATCCCATAGTTTTATTAACCTCAATAACCATAATTTCCACTCATTTCCAGTCTATTCTGAACACCTCACACCTCACAATATTATTTTTAGTCCTAAAATTTGCACCGAGGTCGCTGTGTGACTAAGCTAAGCGACACAAGTGGCCGACACAAACACCTGGCCCATCTAGGAGTGGCACTGCAGTGTCAGGCAGGATGGCACTTCAAAAAAATTGTCCCCAAACAGCACATGATGCAAAGAAAAAAAGAGGCGCACCAAGGTCGCTGTGTGACTAAGCTAAGCGACACAAGTGGCCGACACAAACACCTGGCCCATCTAGGAGTGGCACTGCAGTGTCAGGCAGGATGGCACTTCAAAAAAATTGTCCCCAAACAGCACATGATGCAAAGAAAAAAAGAGGCGCACCAAGGTCGCTGTGTGACTAAGCTAAGCGACACAAGTGGCCGACACAAACACCTGGCCCATCTAGGAGTGGCACTGCAGTGTCAGGCAGGATGGCACTTCAAAAAAATAGTCCCCAAACAGCACATGATTCAAAGAAAAAAAGAGGCGCACCAAGGTCGCTGTGTGACTAAGCTAAGCGACACAAGTGGCCGACACAAACACCTGGCCCATCTAGGAGTGGCACTGCAGTGTCAGGCAGGATGGCACTTCAAAAAAATTGTCCCCAAACAGCACATGATGCAAAGAAAAAAAGAGGCGCACCAAGGTCGCTGTGTGACTAAGCTAAGCGACACAAGTGGCCGACACAAACACCTGGCCCATCTAGGAGTGGCACTGCAGTGTCAGGCAGGATGGCACTTCAAAAAAATTGTCCCCAAACAGCACATGATGCAAAGAAAAAAAGAGGCGCACCACAGGTATAGAATGTAGATGGATAGTATACTTAATGACGACACAGAGGTAAGTACAGCAGTGGCCTTCCGTACTGCTATTATATATAGTATACTGGTGGTCACTGTGTCAGAAAACTGCAAAACTAAAATGCACCACAGGTATAGAATGTAGATGGATAGTATACTTAATGAATGACGACACAGAGGTAGGTACAGCAGTGGCCTTCCGTACTGCTATATATAGTATACTGGTGGTCACTGTGTCAGCAAACTGCAAAACTAAAATGCACCACAGGTATAGAATGTAGATGGAAAGTATACTTAATGAATGACGACACAGAGGTAGGTACAGCAGTGGCCTTCCGTACTGCTATATATAGTATACTGGTGGTCACTGTGTCAGCAAACTGCAAAACTAAAATGCACCACAGGTATAGAATGTAGATGGATAGTATACTTAATGAATGACGACACAGAGGTAGGTACAGCAGTGGCCTTCCGTACTGCTATATATAGTATACTGGTGGTCACTGTGTCAGCAAACTGCAAAACTAAAATGCACCACAGGTATAGAATGTAGATGGATAGTATACTTAATGAATGACGACACAGAGGTAGGTACAGCAGTTGCCTTCCGTACCGTACTGCTATATATAGTATACTGGTGGTCACTGTGTCAGCAAACTGCAAAACTAAATGCACCACAGGTATAGAATGTAGATGGATAGTATACTTAATGACGACACAGAGGTAGGTACAGCAGTGGCCTACTGTACCGTAATGCTATATATTATATACTGGTGGTCACTGGTCAGCAAAACTCTGCACTGTACTCCTCCTATATAATATTATACTGGTGGTCCCCAGTCCCCACAATAAAGCAGCACACTGAGCACAGATATGGAGTGTTTTTCAGGCAGACATCGTATACTGGTGGTCACTGTCAGCAAAACTCTGCACTGTACTCCTGCTATATAATACAGCTGCTCCCCAGTCCCCACAATTAAGCAGTGCGAGCACAGATATATGCAGCACACTGTGAGCACAGATATGGAGCGTTTTTTTCAGGCAGAGAACGGATAACTGGTGGTCACTGATCAGCAAAACTCTGCACTGTACTCCTCCTATATAATATTATACTGGTGGTCCCCAGTCCCCACAATAAAGCAGCACACTGAGCACAGATATGGAGTGTTTTTCAGGCAGACATCGTATACTGGTGGTCACTGTCAGCAAAACTCTGCACTGTACTCCTGCTATATAATACAGCTGCTCCCCAGTCCCCACAATTAAGCAGTGCGAGCACAGATATATGCAGCACACTGTGAGCACAGATATGGAGCGTTTTTTTCAGGCAGAGAACGGATAACTGGTGGTCACTGATCAGCAAAACTCTGCACTGTACTCCTCCTATATACAGCTGCTCCCCAGCCCTCCCCACAATTAAGCAATAGTGCACAGCACAATCAAGTTCAACAATAACGGAGAGGACGCCAGCCACGTCCTCTCCCTAACATTTCCAATGCACGAGTGAAAATGGCGGCGACGCGCGGCTGCTTATATAGAATCCGAATCTCGCGAGAATCCGACAGCGGGATGATGACGTTCGGACGCGCTCGGGTTACCCGAGCCATACGGGAGAATCCGAGTATGGCTCGGACCCGTGTAAAAAGGGTGAAGTTCGGGGGGGTTCGGTTTCCGAGAAACCGAACCCGCTCATCACTACTTATCACCTGCCAGTGTTCCAGATACTGTCTAGGGCAGGCATTCCCAACCACGGTCCTCAAGGCACACTAACAGTGCAGGTTTTAGTGATATCCAGGCTTCAGCACAGGTGACTTAATTAGTAGCTCAGTTATTTTGATTTAACCATCTGTGCTGCAGCCTGGATATCACTAAAACCTGCACTGTTGGTGTGCCTTGAAGACCGTGGTTGGGAATGCCTGGTCTAGGGTATTCAATTATCCGCAAATTCGCGGCAATTTTTCGACCTATTTAATTCCAAACTTGTTTCACGTGAAAATTCTTGCAGTGAAAAGTGCAGGAGAAAATGGAGAAATCATCCTGTACCCAAAAAAATGCTAAACTAACATAGGAAAACAGAAGAGAAGTGTATTAGAGATCACATTAGAGAGTTTTTGGGGACTTAAATTGTGTGAAATGGCTGTTATATGCATTTAAAAAAAAATGCAAAAAAAAAAATGATAGAAAGCAAGTTTTTTTGAGCAAAATAAATGCTCTCATTAAATTTGGGGTACATGAAAATGGGTATAAGTATATATTTGGGTCATTTTAGGGTACTTAAAAAAAATGGAAAAAGACCGATTACTCCCATCTGCAAGCCTAAAAACATCTGTCCCACTCATAAAGCACCCCAATATACCTGTCCCATACCTTGAACCCCAATTTCCATCACTTTGAACTTTTTCACCCCAAAAATGACATGTCATTATTGGCCAATTAAAAATAATTAAAAACTTCAACGTGCCTAATTAGTCATTAAGGGGGGTGTCCCAGGAGTTCTGGACCATATCCAAATATTTTTACCTTAAAATAGTGACTTTTTCCAACTTTTCACCTGCTTCAGAGTAGGTGAAGTGAAATTAGTGAAAAAATGATCACCGATAAATTTTCACGGAAAATTGAATAGGCTGTAATTGCGTTTCGCGGGAAAAGTCAGTTTTTTCGCGCGAAAACCGGACTTTTCACGTGAAAAGTTTGTAATCGCTGCTAATTGAATATACCCCAGTAGCTGTTATCACGACTGTTGCAACATGGTAAAAAAACAACACAGTCTTTACTGCCTCTGTAGTTCTGTTGAAGTAAATAAGGAAGAGAAGTGGTTTTGGGAGGTTACTATACTATACTATATTCAGTGACGTGCGGTGAGGTTAATGACTGGGAAGGCACAAAGTAGAATCATAGTCAGATTTACACACGTTATATAAATACACACACACACACACACACACACACACACACACACACACACACACACATATATTTACGTTGGTATCGGGATCCCAGTGGTTGGGATGCTATAGCGGCATCCCACTGTATAAAATACCGACACTGGCTAATTTTAAAAGCTAACCCTGATCCCTAAACTCCCTAACCCTCTGTTATGATTCCAATACTCTGGTCTGGGGAGATCTTATAGCAAGGACCCGAGTACTGGAACGTAATGCTGAGAATGAGAGTGGGAACGGGAATAGCCCCTGGCGCCCTATCTCCGTTGTCTCGCCCGTGCTGTCAGAATTCTCTTGCGAGACTATGGTTGCTTGAGCCCATGGCAGCCGCGTTTGAAGGGCGGATTACGTCTGCCCAACTCCGATGCCCCCTCAGGTCTTAATGGGAGACAAAGAGAAATCCGAGACAGGGTGATAACAAGGGACCCTCTAACTAAACAACAAAGCCAGGGGCTACAAACTAACCTAAAACTAGAGTATGTGCGGAAAACCGCCAGGGAAAAGGACAACCAAAATACCCACTTGTCCACTCTCCTACCCGGCACCGCCGAGTTCCGGAGAGGACTGTGGAAGCGGAAACCTCCGCAAATGCTCCAAAACAGAATACAAAATAAAGCAGCCTAGGCCGCAGCACGCGGCAGAGCCGCCACTCACGAAAACCACACGAGATCCTCTGGCGACTGTTGTGGGTAAATGAGGACCAGAAGACTCCTTGGGATGGGATGAAAAACACCAAGATTCGGAAACTCTGAGGACAGGAATGACCGGACACAGCAGAACTGGAACAGACGTTCAGCAAACAAAAGTAGCATGCAGGAAGCTATAACCGGCGTCTGTGTGAGGCACTGAGAAGGCTTAAAACCTTGACTCCTCCAATCAGAGTTCCAGAGCCAGATTAACATAAATGTCGTGCAGCTGCCTTGCTGCACGACCAGGAAACGTGTATTAATTTAACTAGATCGACCCTGCAGCGGGGAACGCGGTCCGCCCGTGGTGTCCCTGTTGCTAGGGTCCTGGCGGCTCGGCGCGCCCGGCGTCCTAGCGTTGCTAGGGAGCCGGCGGCTCAGCGCGCACGGCGTCCTAGCGTTGCTAGGGACCCGGCGGCTCAGCACGCTCGGCGTCCCTAGTTGCTAGGCGCCGGGCCGCGAAGGGAACCCGGACCGCGGCGCCTAACAGTACCCCCCCCCTTGAGGAGGGGTCAATGAACCCCTAAAGCCAGGTTTCTGAGCAAATTCCAGAAAAAATTATCTCTTGAGTTTAGGGGCATGAAGATCCTTATCCAGGACCCAAGACCTTTCCTCCGGACCATAGCCTTTCCAGTGGACCAAAAAATAAAGCCGACCCCGGGACACTTTAGAATCAAGAACCTTCTCCACCAAGAACTCCTGTTGTCCCTGTACATCCACCGGAGATCTACCCTGAGAGGTCCTCCGAGGAAATCTACTGGAAGAAACATATTGTTTCAACATGGAACAGTGAAAGGTATTTCCAATTCTGAGAGATCTAGGTAAACGTAGACGAAAGGCAACTGGGTTGACCTTCTTAATGATAAGAAACGGTCCAATAAATTTGTGTCCCAGTCTAGCCGAGGATTGTCGAAGCTTGATGTTGCGAGTTGACAACCACACCTTATCTCCCACCTTAAAAGTGCAAGGACGTCGGAGCCTATCAGAAAATTTATTTTCTCGGAAGGCCGCTTTTCTGAGAGCAAAGTGCACTTTTCTCCAAATTGCTCTGAGATGGGAGGTTAAGGACAACGAGGAAACTGGAGAATGATGAAAAAAAGAGTTGGCTCTAGGGTGAAAACCAAAAACTGAAAAGAATGGAGACTCTTTGGTGGAGGAATGACAAGAGTTATTATAAGAAAATTCAGCCAAAGGGAGAAACTCGGACCAATCATTCTGGAGTTTGGCCGAATACAAACGTAAATACTGTTTTAGTGACTGGTTGACTCGTTCTGTTTGCCCGTTAGACTGTGGGTGGTAACCAGATGTTAAAGACAGTTTCATCTTCAATGAGGCACAAAAACGTTTCCAGAATCGTGCGATGAATTGTGGACCCCGATCAGAAACGATATCAGTGGGCAAACCATGAAGCCTGAACACATGGCGAAGGAACAAAACTGCCAACCCTTGAGCAGAAGACAATCGGGGAAGAGCAATAAAATGAGCCATTTTGCTAAAACGGTCCACTACCACCCAAATGACTCGGAATCCGGCTGAAAAGGGAAGGTCAACCACAAAATCCAAGGAAATATGAGACCATGGCCTGAGAGGAACAGTTAAAGGCATGAGTTGCCCGATAGGCAACGAACGAGGAACCTTATGCTGTGCACAAACCTGACAGGAATGGACGAATTCCTTAACGTCTTTAGGAAGACTAGGCCACCACACTGAGCGAGAGACTAACTCCAAGGTCTTAGTGATACCCGGATGCCCTGAGACTTTGTTGTCATGAAACTCAGCTAAAACAGTGCCTCTCAAAAATTCAGGGACATAAAGACGACCAGCAGGAGTAAGTCTAGGAGCTTGGTGTTGAAGCTGGTTTAACTGAGTAAATAAATCCTGTGTGAGGCCTGCCCGGATGACCGAAGATGGAACTATGGGGGTAACAACAGGATTGCTATTGTGAACCGGAAGAAATCTACGTGAGAGGGCATCAGCTTTCGTATTCTTGGAACCAGGCCTGAAGGTGATTATAAACCTGAAACGAGTAAAAAATAATGCCCAACGTGCCTGCCGAGCATTAAGACGTTTAGCTGATTCAATATACTGCAGGTTTTTATGGTCAGTAAAAAATGAAATAGTATGTCTAGCTCCCTCCAGCCAATGCCTCCACTCCTCGAAAGCCCATTTTACTGCCAGTAACTCCCGATTACCAACGTCATAGTTGGATTCAGCGGAGGAGAATTTCCTGGACATGAAGGCACAAGGATGTAACTCCAGAGACTCCGGATCTTCCTGAGAAAGGACAGCCCCCACTCCAACCTCTGACAGCCCCCACTCCAACCTCTGAGGCATCAACCTCCACAATAAAGGGCAGTTCCGGATTAGGATGTCTGAGGACAGGAGCCGAGACAAAGGCTTGTTTCAAGGCCCGGAAGGACAACTCAGCTTCATGCGACCAATTGGAGGGATCCGCTCCTTTTTTAGTCAGCGCTACTATGGGAGCGACCAGGTCAGAAAAAGTATGAATGAACCGCCTATAATAATTTGCAAACCCTAAAAAGCGCTGAATTGCTTTTAAATTAGTGGGTTGCTCCCAATTAAGGATGGCCTGGAGCTTCTTCGGTTCCATGGAAAATCCCTGGGGAGAAATTATGTACCCTAAAAAAGATACCTCTGTGATGTGAAAATCACACTTCTCCAGCTTGGCATATAAATGATTCTCACGTAACTTTTGAAGAACCTGACGCACCTGGGTAACATGTTGTTCCATCGACTCAGAATATATCAAGATGTCGTCTAAATAAACGACCACGAATTTCCCAAGGAAGTCACAGAGAACATCGTTAATGAGGTCTTGAAAAACCGCCGGAGCATTTGACAGGCCGAACGGCATCACCAGGTATTCATAGTGACCCGACTGAGTGCTGAAAGCCGTCTTCCACTCATCCCCAGATTTAATTCGGATGAGGTTGTAAGCTCCCCTAAGGTCAATTTTAGAGAAAATCACGGCGGAACGTAACTGATCAAAGAGTACAGAAATTAACGGCAAAGGATAGGTATTTTTAACAGAGATCTTATTCAGTGCCCTAAAATCAATGCATGGTCTTAGCGAGCCATCTTTTTTCTCCACAAAGAAAAAAACAGCACTTAAGGGAGATTTTGATGGTCTAATAAATCCCTTCTTTAGGCTTTCCTGAATATAATTATTCATGGCCGTGGTTTCTGGCCCGGACAAGGCATATAATCTCCCCTTAGGCAAAGTGGCCCCTGGAACTAGTTCAATTGCGCAATCATAGGACCGATGGGGAGGCAGAATGTCCGCATTGCCTTTGGAGAACACATCAGCAAAATCCTGGTATTCCACAGGAATGAGCTCTGGGACGACTGCTGCAACCCTGACTGGATAAGAAATACATTCTTTAGCACAAAAAGAACCCCATTGAGAAATCTCCCCGGACCGCCAATCAATGGTGGGATTATGAAAGGCAAGCCAAGGGTGACCCAAAACTACAGGAACTGCCGGGCAATGTGTAAGGTAGAATTCAATATTTTCAGAATGTAAGGCTCCTACTGTAAGTATTACTGGAGGTGTACGGTGAGTAATTACCCCGTTGGAAAGTGGACCCCCAACCAAGCCGTGCATGGTGATACATCTATCCAACGGTAAATGTGGAATACCTAAGGCCTTAGCCCAAGTTAAATACATAAAGTTTCCTGCAGCTCCACTGTCGACAAAGGCCGACACAAATGAACTGAGGCTGCCAAAGGAAACTTTAACAGGGACTAATAGAGAGTTGTTTGAGGAGATAAGCTGCAGACCTAAGTGAACCCCCTCACAATTCACCTGGTCAGAGCGTTTCCCGACTTATTCGGGCAGTTACGAGCGAAATGTCCCTTACCCCCACAGTATAAACAAAGGCCCTCATTCCGAGTTGATCGGTCGCAAGGCGAATTTAGCAGAGTTACACACGCTAAGCCGCCGCCTACTGGGAGTGAATCTTAGCTTCTTAAAATTGCGACCGATGTATGCGCAATATTGCGATTACTAACTACTTAGCAGTTTCAGAGTAGCTTCAGACTTACTCTGCCTGTGCGATCAGTTCAGTGCTTGTCGTTCCTGGTTGACATCACAAACACACCCAGCGTTCGCCCAGGCACTCCCACCGTTTCTCCAGCCACTCCTGCGTTTTTTCCGGAAACGGTAGCGTTTTCAGCCACACGCCCCTGAAACGCCGTGTTTCCGCCCAGTAACACCCATTTCCTGTCAATCACATTACGATCGCCGGAGCGAAGAAAAAGCCGTGAGTAAAAATACTTTCTTCATAGTAAAGTTACTTGGCGCAGTCGCAGTGCGAACTTTGCGCATGCGTACTAAGCGGATTTTCACTGCGATGCGATGAAAAATACCGAGCGAACAACTCGGAATGAGGGCCAAAGACCGGAATTTTGTCTTCTGGTTCTTTCCTCAGGAGACAGCCGGGAGAGACCCATTTGCATGGGCTCCTCGCCGTCTTCTGGGAAGGTATAAACACAAGGACTAGGCCTTACAGTTGTTCCTCTTTCAGCCCTCTGCTCTCGGAGACGACGATCAATTTTTATAGCAAGCTCCATTAGTTTATCGAGAGTCTCAGGAGCGGGGTACTGGAGGAGACTGTCTTTAATGAAATCAGATAAACCGAGGCGAAACTGACTGCGCAGGGCCGGGTCATTCCAGCCACAGTCGTTCGACCAACGGCGAAACTCGGTACAATAAACCTCCGCTGGATTTCTACCTTGTTTGAGAGCGCGCAGATGACTCTCAGCTGACGCCTCTCTATCTGGTCATCATACAAGAGCCCTAATGACTTAAAAAAGGCGTCTACAGATAGCAACGCAGGATCCTCAGTTTTTAAACCAAACGCCCAGGTCTGAGGATCCCCCTGGAGTAATGAAATAATAATCCCCACCCGCTGGGATTCAGTACCAGAGGATGCAGGTCTTAAACGAAAATATAGCTTACAAGCTTCTTTAAAATTAAAAAAATCCTTTCTGTCACCGGAAAAACGATCGGGTAAATGCATCTTTGGTTCTGGGACTACCCTCGGGGAGGCTCGCAAAAGATCCTCCTGCGATCTCACCTGAAGAGAAAGATCCTGAACCATCTGAGTAAGCTCTTGCATCTGGTTGACCAAGAGCTGACCGGGATTAGGTCCTAAACCTGACGGATTCATGAGGCCGATAAACTCTCACAAAAACAGAATGAGAAAAAATTAAACCCCCTTTAATTTTTAAGTTTTGTGGGCCGGTTATAATGTTATGATTCCAATACTCTGGTCTGGGGAGATCTTATAGCAAGGACCCGAGTACTGGAACGTAATGCTGAGAATGAGAGTGGGAACGGGAATAGCCCCTGGCGCCCTATCTCCGTTGTCTCGCCCGTGCTGTCAGAATTCTCTTGCGAGACTATGGTTGCTTGAGCCCATGGCAGCCGCGTTTGAAGGGCGGATTACGTCTGCCCAACTCCGATGGGAGACAAAGAGAAATCCGAGACAGGGTGATAACAAGGGGCCCTCTAACTAAACAACAAAGCCAGGGGCTACAAACTAACCTAAAACTAGAGTATGTGCGGAAAACCGCCAGGGAAAAGGACAACCAAAATACCCGCTTGTCCACTCTCCTACCCGGCACCGCCGAGTTCCGGAGAGGACTGTGGAAGCGGAAACCTCCGCAAATGCTCCAAAACAGAATACAAAATAAAGCAGCCTAGGCCGCAGCACGCGGCAGAGCCGCCACTCACGAAAACCACACGAGATTCTCTGGCGACTGTTGTGGGTAAATGAGGACCAGAAGACTCCTTGGGATGGGATGACAAACACCAAGATTCGGAAACTCTGAGGACAGGAATGACCGGACACAGCAGAACTGGAACAGACGTTCAGCACACAAAAGCAGCATGCAGGAAGCTATAACCGGCGTCTGTGTGAGGCACTGGGAAGGCTTAAAACCTTGACTCCTCCAATCAGAGTTCCAGAGCCAGATTAACATAAATGTCGTGCAGCTGCCTTGCTGCACGACCAGGAAACATGTGTTTTAATTTAACTAGATCGACCCTGCAACGGGGAACGCGGTCCGCCCGTGGCGTCCCCGTTGCTAGGGTCCTGGCGGCTCGGCGCGCCCGGCATCCTAGCGTTGCTAGGGAGCCGGCGGCTCAGCGCGCACGGCGTCCTAGCGTTGCTAGGGACCCGGCGGCTCAGCACGCTCGGCGTCCCTAGTTGCTAGGCGCCGGGCCGCGAAGGGAACCCGGACCGCGGCGCCTAACACCCTCCCTCCCCGCAGCCTAACCATAACCCTCCCTCCCCGCAGCCTAACCATAACCCTCCCTCCCCGCAGCCTAAACCTAATCCTCCCTCCTGCGCAGACTAACCCTAACCAATCCCCCCCTCAGCCTAACCCTCACCCCTCCCCCTCCTTCCCCGCAGCCTAACCCTAACCCTTGCTCTGCAGGGTAAACCTAATCCCCCCCCCCCCCACACGGCTTACCTCTCTGGCAGTCCGTGATAGCATCATATGGTATCCTGGAAACGGGATAGTGATGAACGTCGGGGTACCAACGCCAGCATTCCGAGTAGTGTCGGGATTCCAGCATCGGTATTGCGATTGCCAGTATCCTGCCCATTGGGATCCTGACCGGATCATAATATACTCATATAATAACGACACACTGAATGAAGTATGCAGCAACTGACTGGGGCGTTGATTTGGCCCTGGCATTTGTGAATGTGCACGCACACGTCACAGGGGGGGCGCCGCATGATGTATGGGGGCGTGCTGTGAGTCCCGGGGCGTGGACTCGTGGCACGCCCCCATTTCCATGGAGACCATGGAACCAGAGAGCCGGAGGCTGTGCTGCGCGCGGCCTTCCTGGCTCTCTGAGTGACCGATTTGGCCCACCTACCAATCGGCCCTTCTGGCATGCAGAGCAGCACACACACACACATGCACAGTATAAGCCCACCCATCTATATAATGAGAGAGCTGCGCCCATTCATTGCCTCATATCAACCGGGAACCTGCTGGTCTCCTTTCCTCCCAACTTTTGCTGGCAGTGTCAGGGTCCTCTCCTGTCACACGCCCGCTGGAGTTTTGATCCGGAAGAGACTGAGGGGTTTATTCATGAAGCAGTGAAAAGGGTGGAGAAGCTGCTCCGTACAAATGTATAGTATGCAAATTATAAATGTTATTTCAATGCTGATTGGTTGCTAGGGGCAACTTCTCCACTGGCTCACTTCTCCACACTTTTCACTGCTTCATGAATAGACCCCTGAGAAACTGAGCTGGCTATGGACAGGGGACTCAGGTCTGCACCCCTCTCCCCTCTGGATACGGCCGGGCTTCCTCTGGTAGGTGTTGCAACCTCCACACGGTATGCGGGGCCCGCAGTGGGAGACGGCTTCATTTCCTGTGCGGGGAAAGGTGTGCTCACTATGACAGTGGGTCCGGGATGCAGAAAATGGGCAGCTTCGGCCATTGTACTGCTAACGGAGCTCCGGTCTCTTTTTGGATGGTCATATGACACATCCGAGGTCTCCAATCACAGCTCAAACCACCATGAGCCATGCCTCACTTGGCTCTGTTTTAAGTGGTGCAACTGGCCTCTGTAACACCGCCTCGCTCTACGGGCAGCGCTGCAGCAGTCCCCAACTATGAGACGTGAGGCAGAGCTGTTTCTGCCTCACATCTCGTTTCTCCCTGCAGTTATACAGAGATCCTAAAATCTGGAGAGTTTTAACTATACAGATGATTACTGTAATACAAAGAAGATTTTTATATGTTATAAATACCTTCTTTGTATTATTCTAATCATTTTTATAGTCAAGACTCTGGAGAATGACAGGGAGTATGACAGGTGTGGCTCTGCCTTCCCTGCCTCCCCTGACTATACTATACAATCCTTTCAAAGTATGTGTCAGCTGAAATCTCCAATTCAGAAGAGGATTGGGTTATGTATGCATGTGCTCTTTTATGATTTTTTTTATCGCAAAATGAAACAGTCCAAAAAAACAACATTTAACTTATGTTAACATAAGGAAACGCCTACTTATGAAAGGATGACGTACAGCAGCGGCGTCTCCTACTTACAGTTAGTAGGAGGGCTGCCGCTACCCCCGTGCCAGGGAGAGGAGAGTAGACAGCCAGCCCCGGGTCCCGGCACCTGCACAATGGATCTGGCAGGTGCTGGGACCGGTGCATGCGCACACGCTGTGGTGTGACTGCGCATGCGCAAACCCCCGACTTCTATAGACTGCATCTGCTGCAGCCTATAGAAGCCATATCAGATTGGGCTGCGCCAAAGGTAGGGAGTGGCTTCCAATAGGAAGCCAGCTCTCTGCTTTTCGCAGCTTGGTCTGGCACTCCCAGGAGGAGGAAACACCTCCCAATGGGACTGCCTTGTGTGTCTGTGACTGACAGGTAGGACTTCCAATAGGATGTCACTGCCAGTCACAGTGAAGCCAGTGCAGTCACAAACTGCATCTGGCTTCATTGACACTAAGCTGGGTGGTGGATTTTGCCTGGGGAGGCCGCAGTCCTGCAGACCATAGGTAAAAAAAACACCACTGATGTACAGAAACAAAGTTAGAAAAATGGGCTTAATTGTTATTATTATTATTATTATTATTATTATTATTAATGATAATAATAATAATAATAATAATAACAATAACATACCTCCCAACTTTCTTAATTGCAGAAGAGGGATACACGCACGGCTTCGCCGCGTGCTCCCGAAAAGGGTCGTGGCCTCGGAAAAGGGGGTGTGTCTTCATGGCAAAGCCGCGATTTAGGTCACACCACCACCTTGTCCGTCACTGAATGGGGCATACCCAGCGTTCTGTGAGCTGCTGGCATGCCCCCTCTCCCTCTGTGCCTCGTGAACAGACGCTGTGAATAGATGATGTGTGCAGGAGCATCCCAACTGCCCCCCCCCCCCCACACACACCTCCACCGCAGGACACTGCGGCCTCTGGATGGGACAGCGGTACAGTCCCAAAAAAACGGGACTGTCCCTCGAAAATCTGGACATTAGGGAGGTATGTAAGAATAATAATAGTACTATTATCCTTTATTTATATGGCACCACAAAAGTTCCACAGCACCTAACAAAGTACATAAAGAAATTAGCAAAATAAGAAAACAGTGAGACTTACATTCCAAACAATGTAGGACAACTACATGGTATACAAAACACTGCTGCATCAGCGATCATAACACTCAAATAAGCAGCAAGGTGACAGAAACAGAGGGTTAAGGTGGTCGTTCCGAGTTGATCGCAGCCAGCAACTTTTTGCTGCTGCTGCTGCGATCAACTAGTCCACGCCTATGGGGGAGTGTATTTTAGTTTTGCAGGGCTGCGATCGCTTGTGCAGTCCTGCTAAGCTAAAAAATTTCAAGCAAGACTAGCCCTGGACATACTTACCCTGTGCGACGATCTCAGCGATGCTGGGACCGGCTTTGACGTCAGACATCTGCCCTCCGTTCTCCTGGACACGCCTGCGTTTTCTTCACCACTCCCCGAAAACGGCAGGTAACGGTCCGGTGACGCCCAGGAACACCTTCTTTCTGTGAATCTTCTTGCGGCCGTCTCAGCGTCCGCTTTCTTCGTTGTCCATGACGTAACCCGGCGACCCCTGTCACTGGGCAATGCCGCGCATGCGTAGTGCGGCCACCGCGCATGCGCATTCCAGACCCGTTCGCACCGCAGTGACAAACCGCTGCGTGCGAACGGGTCGGAATGACACCCTAAGTGCGATATAGGGAGTATGGAGTAGACGATTAGTAAGAGAAGGAAAAGCACATGAGGGAAGAGGGCCCTGCTTGTGAGAGCTTACATTCTAAAGAGGGACTGACAGACAGGGGCGATACAGATGGGGTAATCAGGATGGCTTATCTTTTTTGTGACTGCACTGGTTTTAGGGTATAATTAGGAACAGGGACAATGGGTTAAGGACCAGAAAGGCTTTGCAGGGGTGTTGCGGAGGGGTACAAGAAAGGGAAGTAGAGATGGCGGAGGGGGGAGGGGGGGGAGGAACAGGAACACCAGCCAGCACAACAGATCTAGGAAACCTCAGGGGGAAAAAAGGTAGAGATGAGCGGGTTCGGTTCCCTGAGAACCGAACCCTACCGGACTTCATTACCCGAGCCCTGATCAGAGTCCGGCTCGGGTATTCCCGCCTGACTCGGAAACCAGAACGAGGCAAAACGTCATCATCCCGCTGTCGGATTCTTGCGGGGTTTGGATACCGTATAAGGAGCCGCACGTCGCCTCCATTTTCACTCCGGCATTGGAGAGTGTAGCGAGAGGACGTGTCTCTGTCCTAAGTGTCCTGCATCAGTACAGTGGTAGTGTCTTGTGCTGCATCAGTCCAGTCACAGTGGTGGTGTCTTCTGCTGCCATATGTCCAGTGCTGCTGTATAAGTCCAGTCCATTGCAGTGGTGCTGTGTTGTCCTGCATCAGTACAGTGGTGGTGTCCCTGTGCTGCTGTATATGTCCAGTGGTACTGCCGTATATGTCCAGTGATACTGCGTATATGTCCAGCAGTACTGCTGTATAAATCCAGTGATACTGCCGTATATGTCTAGTGGTACTGCCATATAATTCCAGTGATACTGCCGTATACAGTATGTCCAGTGGTACTGCCGTATAAATCCAGTAGTACTGGCGTATAAATCCAGTCCAGTGATACTGCCGTATATGTCCAGTGGTACTGCCATAGATACTGCCATATATGTCCAGTGGTACTGCCGTATAAATCCAATGGTACTGGCGTATAAATCCAGTCCAGTGATACTGCTGTATATGTCGAGTTGTACTGCTGTATAAATCCAGTGATACTGCCGTATATGTCCAGTCGTATTTCCGTATAAATTTAGTGGTACTGGCGTATAAATCCAGTCCAGTGATACTGCCATATATGTCCAATGGTACTGCCGTATAAGTCCAGTGGTACTGCCGTATAATTCCAGTGGTACTGCCGTATAAGTCCAGTGGTGCTGCCGTATAATTCAAGTGATACTGCCATATAATTCCAGTGATACTGCCGTATATGTCCAGTGGGACTGCCGTATAAATCCAGTGATACTGCCATCTATTCCAGCGGTACTGACGTATAAATCCAGTGATACTGCCGTATATGTCCAGTGGTACTGCCATATAATTCCAGTGATAGTGCCGTATATATATATATATATATATATATATATACCCTGTTGCAAAGCGGATTACTGAGTCCATAACAACTATGCTAGTGTTAGACGAGCGTCCGGTATCTGCCATTAGTGCAGTGGGACAGCAGTGCCACTCCTAGATGGGCCAGGTGTTTGTGCCACACACTTGTGTCGCTTAGCTTAGTCATACAGCTAACTCATTGCACCTCTTTTACTTCTTTGCATGATGTGCTGTTTGGGGACTATTTTTTTTAACTACCATCCTGTCTGCCACTGCAGTGCCACTCCTAGATGGGCCAGGGTGCCACTCCTAGATGGGCCAGGTGTTTGTGCGGCACACTTGTGTCGCTCAGCTTGGCCATCCAGCTACCTCATTGCACCTCTTTTTCTTCTTTGCATCATGTCCTGTTTGGGGCCTATTTTTTAAATCTGCCATCCTGTCTGCCACTGCAGTGCCACTCCTAGATGGGCAAGGTGTTTGTGCCGCCCACTTGTGTCGCTTAGCTTAGTCATATAGCTACCTCTGTGCAGCCTTTTGGCCTACAAACAATATTGTGAGGTGTGAGGTGTTCAGAATAGACTGGAAATGAGTGGAAATGAATGTTATTGAGGTTAATCATACCGTAGGATCAAAATTACCCCCAAATTCTGTGATTTTAGCTGTTTTTATGTTTTTTTTCAAAAATCATCCAAATCCAAAGCCAAAGCCAAAACATGAAAGGGTGGTTTTGGCAAAACCAATCCAGATCCAAAACATGAGCATGGAACCAGAACCAAAACCAAAACACGAAAAGTGCCCGCCGCACATCTCTAAAAAAAGGGAAGGCAAACATCACGCAGCAGCTTTATGTGCAGGCAACATGTGATATAAATATAAGCCTGCACAGGTACTGGTCAAGTGGTAAGTGACTGATCCGGGACATAGACTACCACCTCACACATCCCTTGGACATAGACTGAAGCCCACCCCCCACTCCTGGGACATTGACTACCAAACCCTGAAAAAGGAGGAAACAAGCATGAGGGTCCCGGTCTACCTGACTCCACTGGGATCAGGGAATTTCTAATCTGTGAAAAGAACTGTAATGATTAAAATCATTTTATTCCACTGCATAGTTTGGCTGGGCTGGGAATACTTATTGCCAAATTCCACCTACTGTATGACACGTGCAAAATCTCATGGCCAAATGCAGAATGAGGTGAAAATTTAATGGAACAAAAGTGCTCTGCGTTATCTGACCCATCACCTACTAGCTACTACTCTTCTTCCTGTAATTAGTATATTTGCATCATGGTGACTGACAGCATTATAGAAACAGGGGCACTAATGCCTTTGTGTATGTTTATTAATATGTTAGCGAGCTGTAGCCATGTATACAAAATAGCTTTTATGCTGTATCTCTAGTATATTGACATGTAAAATATATGCCGTAGTCATCAGATTTGAATTGCATTGATTTAGGCAATGAAATAATTTAGGCTGCTAAGATTCTTATTGACATTTGTTTTAAAGATAAGAGATTATAGACTTTATTCTACTCAGATCGAAATTATGACACCTGTGACTTGACAACACTTCTCTAATTAGACAAAATGCTAAATTCTTTAATTTACTGCTCTTCATAATGAAAACAGTAAAAGCTTGATTAAAAAGCACAATACATTAATACATTCTGCAGATGTTAAACAACTGACACCAAATTAGTGAACAGTGGGGTCGATTCAGTTTGCCAGGATGGGCACAATGTGGTGCAGTACAGGTCCCCTGGAACAGTGAGCTAATTTTAGATGCTTACCCACTTGCCTGTGATCATGTGACCAGTCAGAAAGCTCACTGTGCGGCTGCAAGTAGAGAATCTTCCTGCAGTTGCTGCTCTTAGAGAGGCTTCCGGGCCATCTGCTTCCTGCCCCCCCCCCCCTCCTCCCCCAGTCAGGGCCGGATTAAGCCTTTGGGGGACCCGGGGCACTTAAGACAGGGGGCCCAGGGGGGAAGTGATGGTGGGGGGTATATTAGATAGTGCATATCTCCCAACACGACACATTCCAGGAGGGACAAAATACTCTCTATCTGGACTTCCCTCTTAATATATGATGGGTGTCACCCGTGTTGAACTATTTCATTGATAAGAAAGGTATTTTAACAGGTTATTACAATCATAAATTAAGAGGGAAGTCCAGGTAAGGAGCATCGTGTCCCTCCTGGACTGCGTCATGTTGGGAATTATGGATTGTGTATAATAAATATAAATCAATGGTGTATATTAGAGTTAAACTAATAGTATAATAATACCTGTGTACTATTTATAGCTCCACCTAATTGAGAGACAACTATTTTATAAAGTGTTCCTATAATGGAACAAAGACAACTTAACAACCCTAAAATACACATAGAAAAATAATATCAATCTTGCAAAAATGCATTAGCAGCAGCCTCTGAACTACTTACACACTGGAACAGGACTCAGGAGGACTCTATGTGTGTTTCTCTCTCTAGACCCGAATGCTCTCATTAGATAATAGGTTACACAGGACCTGACACCCAGACGGGGAGGAGGAGAAGCTGGGATCCCTGGGTCACTTCCAGCTCTCTCTCCCCTCCCATCTCTCCTCTAGTCGGGAAGTTCCATCTCATGAAACCTGACAGTCCTGTGTCCCTGCCTGCAATGCATTCTGTCCTGCTCACATTCTGGCAGCCTGGTTCTGCTGCTGCACAAAAGGGAGAGATAGTGATGTCAATGTGCTCCATCTGGGAAGCCCTGACAGAGGAGAGCCCGGGGTACAGTATGCCCTGTGTCCTCCTCTTTATCTGGCTATGCCTACCATGCTGCTGTTCACTGCTGATTAGTCAGCCTGGCAGCATCCCACACACAGTGGGAAGCAGCACCTTAACTTTTCTCTGGACCCCTGGAGGCTACAGAGAGAAACAGGTGCCGAAAAAGTGAAGTTGCAATGGTCGATGGTCATGATGTTCCGAAATTTTATTTTTATGTGTTTTGTTTTTAGAAAAATTGTTTGTTTTTTATATAACATTGTATTGGATTTATTTTAAATTAGTGTTCTTAACCTAATTCAATCATAAAAAAAACTTTAATTTCTGGGTTTTGGAAAAAATATTAACAGGCATTGGTGAGTCTGCACAATATTTTAAAGGGGCAATGATTTACATGAGGTTGGTTTTGCCTTTTAAATAATTGCCCCTTTAAAACATTGTGCAGACTCGCCAGGAACTCGCATATGAATGCAAGTCGCAGGCCCTCCCATTTTCCCCATGACTGCTAAATTTGATTCATCCTGAGTGCTGAAGGAGTTAAACATTTGGAATTTAATATGTCTCACTTTCCACTATACTGTAAGCTCATACTCATCCAAACAAGCAGAGTGACTAGTTTCAATGATCTTAATCTCTAAAATATTCCAGACAGTCTTAAAGTATATACTGGCAGGACCTGTTTGGATGAGGTATATATACAATAGATAGATCTGTGCACTAACACTGTTCTCGCAAGTGATTTGTATTGAACGAGGATTGAGCAACAGTTTACTGCAAATAGTTTATGTTTTATGTATACTACTGTCTGTGATCTACAGTGCACGTCACAGCGGGGTCAACGACTGCTTAGGCGCAGGGTGCGTAAAAGCCGCCAACTGATTCCTGAAGCTGAAGAGTTCTGAACTTCCACTTGCATTAATGTAAGCACAAAAACTGTGCTGTGGGAGGTTAATAGAATGGTTTTCCATTGACGAGCAGCTGCATGCAATCCTCACATCACCAAGTCCTGTGCCAAGCGTTGGATGGAATGGTGTAAAGACCACCGACAATGGACTGTGGAGCAGTGGAAAAGTGTTCTGTGGAGTGATGAATCACGCTTCTCTGTTTGGCAGTCAGATGTCTGGGTTTGGCGGATGCCGGGATAACTTTACCTCCTAACTGCATTATGCCAACTGTGGTAGAGGAGGGATAATGATATCTATGGGGATGTTTTTCAGGGTTTGGGCTAGCTCCTTATCTACAGCGAAGGGCAATCTAAATGCTTCAGCATACCAAGACAATTTGAACAATGCTATGCTTCCAACTTTGTGGTAACAGTTTGGGGAAGGCCCTTTTCTTTTCCAACATGCACAAAGCAAGGACTATAAAGACATGGTTTGATGAGTTTGGTGTGGAAGAACTTGACTGGCCCGCACAGTATCCTGACCTCAACCCCATCAAGCACCCTTGGGATGAACTGGAACGGAGATTGCGAGCCAGGCCTTCTCGTCTGGTTTCTCCCTGGCAGTTGTTTTATACTGGAGTATGACAGTAGAGGCTTTGCCTCCCCTGACCGCACATCACTGATTGCTATGTGAAAGATCCACATACAGTAGTATAATGAGATCACCAAACAGGAATATTCGTGAAGAATTGGTGGATAATTATGAGGTGAACGTAAACTAATTCTTTGAGATTGAATCAGATTTGTCTGCTTTTTTTCCATAAAGGCAATAAACTAAATTTTGTTCTTTTGTCCTTGACATGTTAGAGGGTGATTGGGGACATATTTTTTATTTATGCTTCTATATAATTGTGTTTTAGCGGATACATGAGATTTTTGCATTTATTAACATTGTTCAGACACTTTTCTGCCTATGAATTAATTACAGTGCTATATTGTGTACATATTGGGTAATGTGACTTTAGCATTTAATATAAATAGGGTGAAGTCACAACTAAGTACATATGTTACAATTTTCTCCTGGTGCAATCCTGATGTATATGCTACTGCTGAGGAGCTGGATGCGGATTGGGATGCTTCTGACAGCATACACCTGCAATTGCTATAAATGTTTTCTATTAGTATATATATCACTGATAACGTTAACAAGATTTACATCCAGGGGCCTATTGGCCATAGGGCCTAACATGATATTTCCCAGTAGGCTGATGGCTTTGTGAGTCTGGGGAGAAAAGAAGATCTGAGGGGAAAAATGCTGTTTTGATGGGGATGGGGGGCTGGGGAATAGTGTCCTTGGTGGAGAAAAGTGTTTTCATCAGGATCAGTGTAACTCACTGTTACACTTGTAGAAGAGCAGGAGCTTGTAGTGGAACAGGGTTCTGATAAATCACCCGCCAGTGATTGTCTCTGGGATGCTGTAGCAGTGCAGGTGCTAGAACTTCGGGTAATATGGTGCCGGTCCCAGGAGCTAAAGGGAAGATGTCTGTCTCCTGCTATGTCATTCATATACAGTAAACAAGATGGCGACAGTAGTAGGTCTGGTGGCCATCTTGGTAAGGGAATAAAGCATCATCCCTTAAGAAGCCATGTTGGAGACTGCATAGTAGCACTCTCCACTTCTAACACTGGTTTCCATCTGCGAAATGTACTGGTAGATATTGGAGTGGGAACAACTCCACAGACCCAGAGCAGTAGAAGAAGGAATTGTATCCACTGATACACATACAGTCGGCTGACTTGAGGTTGGTGTTTATGTGAATGTGTAGAGCAGGCATGTCCAAACTGCGGCCCTCCCGATGTTGTGAAACTACATATACCAGCATGCCAACACGGTTTTGCTGTCAGAGAATGCTAAAGCTGTGTCAGGGCATGCAGGGATGTGTAGTTTCTCAACAGCTGGAGGGCCGCAGTTTGGACATGCCTGGTGTAGAGGACCATAATGCAAACTGTTTTGTAAAAATAAAATGATACTGGTCATTTTAATATATTTTATTATATCTGTATAATCAGTTTCTGACTGTAATATACTTTTAATTTACAGTAAAAGAGTTTGATCTTAAAGTGGTGTCTATTACTGAAATCCAGAAGTTTTAGATTCCTCTCTAGAAACCTGTGTTCGCCATTGCTGGCCCCATAGCAGATGCACTGCCTGCACCTATGGTAGCTACGTTCTTGGTGGTTACTAATATACTTTCTGTATTGTATTGCACTTATTAGAAAGCTCTCTCTGTATTGTATGGCTATAACTAAAATGCTCTTAATTTTTGTGGTAAGTACGAGGATACTCTGTATTGTATGTCAGTCATTAGGATGTATTTTATATATATCACTATTCTGGTCAAATATCAAGTAAAACGGTACACTGAAATACCTGCTTTATTTTTCATTCCCCTTGCATGGCACATTTGTGTGAGCATTTGCATTTAATGTGAATAAATAAAGCATTTGTTTTATTGATGATGTTAGTGTCAGAATCTGTGAGTTATCTGGACCTGGAGCAGAACCCGAGATCGGTATATGGCTGGAAGTCATATGTTGAAAACTACTCGGTCTAATAAGGTTTCTCCTCATAGATGAAATGGAACTTGTTTATTGATACTGGAAGAATCAAGGGCACAATGAACAGTCACTGATTACCAGTGGGGCTGGCAAATATGATCAAGGCAGTATACTGTGGAGAGTGCCTAGCACAGAGGATAAATGACAGCCAGTTGTAGTAAAGGAGACAAAGGGTATTCAGAGAACACTCTACATGGTGGCACAGCAGCATGTGGTATGCAGGAACTTGAGTAGAGTGCCAGCAGACTGGTCAATGCTGGAAATCCCCAAGAGTATACAGGAGACTGTGAGGAGTGCCCACCAGTAGCGACTGGTGCTGGGTAAATCACAGAAGCATATTGGAGACTGTGGGAAGTGAACGTAAACCTTTTCCCTATACTGGCATTTATTTAAGTCCCCTTGATGGCTCTCTGGTCTGTATCAGGATTAGCATGACCACTTCCCACTTTTCCTTTTACATTGTCTTCTTTTGTTCACTTCTTAACCACTCGCCTGGCAAGGTTGCATCATTTGCGACCACACAAGGCACTGCGTTATCTGATCACACTACTGATCAGTCAGCACAGCAGGACCCACCACCCATTATATATATAATACATTTTAGTTTAGTTTAAATACATGTTCTTCACCTAATTCACTCATACAAATCTGACAATATCTAAGCGGTTTTTAGATTTTTTTTTGCCAGTTAAGTGGTTAAGCTAGGTACACACTATACAATTATTTGGCCAATTTGCCAATAATCAGGTGATCAGCCTGATTTATTGTATAACGCGTATGAATGATTCTTTCGGCGTTTCGCCAATAAATTGGGGAGATCTTTTCCACATATATGATTAGCCCATGATTAGCCGATCAGTCAGTCAAGACCAAAAATCTTGGCCTCACTCTCCCAATATCGACCATTCTGCGTGCATTCTCATAAATCTGACCATATGTGCAGGTGTAAAAATCGTGTAGTGTGTGTGTAAACACGATTTTTCTCCCTAGGCCAATGTATATTAACGTGAAATCAGCAGATTTTTCATGAATAACAGAAAGTGTGTAGCACAGATATCGGGACCTTCTCTAGTCGAATATTCGTCCCGACTGGCGTCCCGATCAAAAGTGTGTACCTAGCTTTAGAGCTTCCACTTAACTGATGATTTTTCCCTTCAAGACCATTCATAACATTGTTTTTTTTATTTATTTATTATAGTTTAAAAAGTATTTTTAAAATATTTTAATATTGTATTACGCACATCTGCAGAACGGATCTCCTTGTCAAAAACTGGGGGACACAGTGGGGTGGCGCGGTTGCATGTGATCTGACCATGCCAGTTAAGTGGTTAGGTTTTCAGGTTTCTTCCTTTACCTATCCCATCCCTATTAACTCTTTTCCTGTGTCAGAGGGACCACCTATCCCTTTATTCTCATGGAGGAGGTAGACTAATGGCTCATAATATTCTTATTGAATAATGTTACTTCTTTCCATTAATGTTTACAGCCTTAATTAACCTCAAAAGCACAGGAATACAAATGTTGATATAGTCTTCCTTCAGTAAACTTGCTTTACTGGTATGCACTCTTCCTTAAAAAGTAAGCAATTCTCCCAAGCCTTGTTTGCCTGAGTAGACAGTAAACACAGAGTAGCTCTAATAACTAATAGCAAAGTGCTCTTTTCCATCAGCATGCTTACACAGATCAAGAAGGGAGATACTTAAATGTCCTTGGTACCCTACATTCTCTCCTGACTACTCTGGCCTGTTTATCTGCCTTAATCAAGGTCATACATCTTTATTAAACAAGCTAATCTGACATACTAGCTAAATTTCAAAGTTTCATGTTATTCTTGCAGGGGATTGTTACCCAAATCGCCTTTCAATTCTTCCCCTAATTATAATTATAATCACTAAGCAGAGATTACAAATTAATTAGCCTCCTTACTCATGTTTCATGGTAATAGCTTGGATTTGCTACTGTCTACTAAGACTGGCACTACCCGGACAGAGGAGCAGAGTCTAACGCGCTGGTGGTGTATTCCAGGGACTGCAACAAGGGGGTCCCAGTACCTGAACATGTCATACTGGGTTTCTAGTAAGACAGGAAGGTGATGAGAGTAATGTATGGTCATATTGGGGGAGTACGGATGGTGTAATGGTTAGCATTACTGCCTCACAAATTTGAGGTCATGGGTTCAATTCCCACCACGACCCTAACTGTGTGAGGTTTGTATATTCTCCCCATGCTTGCGTGGGTTTCCTCTGGGAACACCGGTTTCTTCCCACAAACCAAACATGTACAGGAGGGTTTCCAAGGTTTTCTTGGAATCTAAATCCACTTTCCACGGTCTCAACCACAGAACACGGTGCAAAAGATTGGACGTAGCAGACGCCTTGGCAGCCAGTACTCCTGCTTCAGATGACACTTCTTGTATGTAATCGAAACCATCTTAATGTGAGGCAGGTATTGTCTGCCTTCTTCAGAGATATGCTTGGGTAGCTCATCCTCCAGTGCCTGAACCCAAGCTTCTATGGCTTTTGTAGCCCAAGAAGCAGCTATAGTGGGTCTATGAACAGCTCCTGTAAGGGAGTATATAGATTTCAGGCACCCTTCAATACGTTTATCTGTCGGTTCCTTCAAAGAGGTGACTGCAGAGTGGATGACACCACAAGGCGGGCGACATGAGAATCCACCAGTGGTGGATTTTCCCTTTGTTACACAGCTCTGCAGGGAGAGGATAATCAGCTAAAGCCCTTTTGGAGACAGGAAACTTTTTGCCTGGAGTAATCAAGGGTTCCCCTCTGATGTCCAATAAATTATCAGAATGGGGTAATTCAGTTTTAACCACCTTCTGCTTTTTAAACTTGTCAGTATTTTTAGCCACTGTAGTGGAATCCTCCTCCTCTAAGCATTGGAGGATATGCTTAATAGCATTCACCAGTGCAGGGACATCTATGGACATAGGCTAATCGTCATCTGCAACACAGGAGCCTGTGTCAGAGAGAGTAATATGCTCCCCCTCCTTTTCAGATGAAACATCAGAGAGGATAGTGGATTGTGAGGAAGAAGTAGCACTGTGGGAGCATTCTGTCTAGCCAGTGACTGATTAAGCTGCTGCAATTGATTAACACATTTTCGAGCCATGGCGGGTTCACCATAAGCACAATTTGAGGAGGTAGGACTCATAGGGGGCACAAGGCGTTCTACCAGAGTACCCAGTAATGATGAAAATGCTGCCCTTGGGGGCTCCTGAGCAGGGGCAGGAGCAGCGGACTGATTGGTAGACATATAACAAACAGTACAGAGACCGTCACATAATATGTCCCCCTCAGCCAAATTGGCTGAGCACACTCTGCATGACATTAATACAGGGGCTTCAGCCTGTTTGCGTCCCTTTTTGTTAGACATTATGATAATGGCAACAACTGGACTCATACAGTACGATAAATACAATCTAAATAGGAACAGAATACTTAATGCAGGCAGTACAGGGTACAATGTGACTGTGACACAGATTAATATACTAATATATGCATATAGATAAAACCTGTGTTACTTATATTCTAACCCAAACGCGCCGCAGCCCAGGGTATAGAATAATAGGGAGATATATCTGAGACACACTTAAAAGTGAAACCAGACAGCAGGTAGAAGCACTCAGTCACACACAATGCAGAGATTATATCACATTAATACTGCAATGGACTCCTATATCACACACAGCCCGGAGACTGCAGGTAATACTATTCTGAACTAACACTGTCGTATGAGACAGGTAGGATACTCAAGTGTTTGTAAAAAGCAGTCCAGTTCAGGCGTTTTTACAGGGAAACATTGCCCAGCAATCCCGGAGACCAGCTGCTGCTATGCTGTAAGATGGCTGCCCTGTGTCTCTTGTGAGGGAAGTGGGAGAGTGAGGCAGCTCAAGGGCAGGAAATCTGCTGCAGATGGTGCCCAGAGCCGGGGAAGGGGCTACAGGTCAAGCGCCGCCTCCCCTATGCTGGTCTTCCACCCCAGGTCCTGCAAGGCATTATTAAACTAGGTGTTAATACACCTAAACCTGAGCCGTTATGCCCTGGTGGTCTAGCGGGATCCCTGCTTGGTGACGTGTCCACGCCAGCACTCGGGCCGTCTCCCCAGACCGCAGTCTGAACGCAATTTAATGGCGGGTTCTGCTAGGAGACCCTCTTACCTGCCTCCCGTTAGCAACCACGCGAACCCAAGGAGAACTCCACGGCTGTGCCTATAACCGCGGACGTCCCCACCGCAAGTACCCGGGCAAGCCAGCGAGAGTATGCAGCGCCGCTTGGGAGGCGATAGAGCTGCAGCTCTGAAGTCACCCTGACTTACGGCGCTGCCAGCTCATGAAGAAAAAAAGTCAATTTCTTGTAAAAAAACAAAAGCTTTCAGTGCTGCCTGCGCAGCCCTCCTGCTTAGTGACCTGCTTTGCAGGCACCAACTACAAAGCTGAGCTCACAGTGCCTGGAGGTGGGGTTATAGAGGAGGGCCCCAATGCATCCTGGAACGGGTGTAGTATGGCTGACCGGCGGTCAGCATACCGACGCCGGGATCCCGGCAGCATACCGACGCCGGGATCCCGGCGGGGAGGGGCGAGTGCAGCAAGCCCCTTGCGGGCTCGGTGGCTACCTACGGTCGCCACAGGTTCTATTCCCACTCTGTGAGTGTCGTGGACACCCACGAGTGGAAATAGTCCCTGTTGGACGGCATGCCGACCATCGGGATAGTGAGGGGTCGGGATGGTGGAGGAAGTCATGTGACTGTCAGTCTCCCGACCGCCGGTCACATGAATACCACCCTCCTGGAACAGCTAAAGCTTTACCTGTTGGTGCCTGGATCCAGATCCATCTCTAAACCCCTGATGTTTCCCGGTGGAAACCCTACGTACCCTGATGCAGAAAGTTAATTTCATGGGGAAGAAAATCATCTGCAGCTCTCACGTCTATATAATCCCTATCCTCCTACGGTACAGGATTAGGTTAGTGTCACTGTGACCAGTGTCACTGCTCAGGTCACACGGCAGAGTGGTGAGCACAGCTGCTGCCCTAGTAGTACCTGAATACAGCTTGTAAGGTGCCTGGAAGAGCACCCTGCTGCCCCCAAAATCAACCGACAGATCCTCATGACATACCTGGTACTCTGCCTCCTATTCACAGCCCCTTATACTCGGACATCATGATGTCACATATGCTGGGGGTGGGGGGCAGCAGAGGTTGGGCTAGCGTGCAAAAGAGACCTGCTATTCCCTGCTCTACCTCTTGAATCTTGTTGAAATAAACTCCCCCTATAAAATACAAAAAATATTTTTTTCATGCGTGAACCAAACAAGACTCAGAGGTACACCTAACCCTAATTCAGCAATGACCATTTCTCATACGTCCTAGAGGATACTGGGGTCCACTTCATGACCATGGGGTATAGACGGTTCCGCAGGAGCCATGGGCACTCTTAAGACTTTTCAATGGGTGTGAACTGGCTCCTCCCTCTATGCCCCTCCTTCAGACCTCAGTTTTAGAAATGTGCCCAGGCAGACTGGATGCACTCTGGGGAGCTCTACTGAGCTTCTCTGAAAAGACTTATGTTAAGTTTTTTATTTTCAGGGAGAACTGCTGGCAACAGTCTCCCTGCTTCGTGGGACTGAGGGGGCAGAAGTAGGAACCAACTTCCTGAAGAGTTTCATGGCTCTGCTTCTGGCTGACAGGACACCATTGGCTTCTGAAGGAAACTGAATGCTAGCCGTGTCTAGATGCTCACTCCCACAGCACGCCGTCACCACCCTCACAGAGCCAGAAGTCAGAAGACAGGTGAGTGTATGAAGACAGATCTTCAATCAAGCAAAGTGACAACTGAGGTACCGCGCGGCTGGCGGGAGCGCAGCGCGCCATTGCTGCCCACACATACACAGGCACTGCAGGGCGCCCTGCGCAGCAAATAACCTTGTAAACTGGATAAAAGGGGGCATAAGATGCCAAGGCACAGCCCTACCCCCGTCAGTATAAATATTATGTGAAAAATCTCTGAGGAGAAACACGCCATTGCGGGGGCAGAGCTTCCTCAGGCAGCCAGCACACTGTTCAGCGCCATTTTCACTCATTCAAAGACTGCAGAGAAGAAGCTGGTCCTCCTCCACTTCTGAACAAGTATCAGGTTGAACAAAGGGGGAGCCTGGGTGCTAATACATATTGTGCACAATATAATAGCGCTTAAAGGTTTCTGTGTACAGAGTTCGCGACACAGGGATTTTGTCTCTGTGTACAAAGTACGCGGCACAGGGATTTTTTCTTTGGCGCTGGGTTGTGAACTGGCTGCTCCTAAACTGTGTCCCTCTGACAGATTTTACTGTGGGTCTGTCCCCTATAAGTCCCAGTGTGTCTGTGAGTGTGTGTTGTACATGTGTGTAAGACATGTCTGAGGCAGGGAGTTCCTCCCCGGAGGAAGGCATTTTAGGGACACAGGGGGAAATTTACTAAGCTCCCGATTTTGACCGAGATGCCGTTTTTTCATCAAAGTGTCATCTCGGTAATTTACTAAACACTAATCACGGCAGAGATGAGGGCATTCGTAATTTTTTGCAAGTCCAAGTAAAAAATTACGAATGAATACACCATCGGTCAAAACGCGGCTGTTTAAGTATGAATCTCGGTCATTTACTAAGAAGTGCAAAGCAAAAAAAAAACAAACACTGCCGTGAAAAATTACAACTCGTAAAAAAGTGCTAAAAAAAAACAGACCTTTTTTTTTTATTCGTGATTGGATAGGCATGCACGGATCCATGAGATCCGTGCATGTATATCAGTGGGAAGGGGTGGGAAAGTGCTTATTTTTTCAAAAAAAATTGCGTGGGGTCCCCCCTCCTAAGCATAACCAGCCTCGGGCTCTTTGAGCCGATCCTGGTTGCCGAAATATGGGAAAAAAAATGACAGGGGTTCCCCCATATTTAAGCAACCAGCATCGGGCTCTGCGCCTGGTCCTGGTCCCAAAAATACGGGGGACAAAAAGAGTAGGGGTCCCCCGTATTTTTAAAACCAGCACCGGGCTCCACTAGCTGGACAGATAATGCCACAGCCGGGGGTCACTTTTATATAATGCCCTGCGGCCGTGGCATCAAAAATCCAACTAGTCACTCCTGGCCGGGGTACCCTGGGGGAGTGGGGACCCCTTCAATCAAGGGGTCCCCCCCCCAGCCACCCAAGGGCCAGGGGTGAAGCCCGAGGCTGTCCCCCCCCATCCAATGGGCTGCGGATGGGGAGGCTGATAGCCTTTGTTGTAAAAGAAAAGATATTGTTTTTAGTAGCAGTACTACAAGGCCCAGCAAGCCTCCCCCGCATGCTGGTACTTGGAGAACCACAAGTACCAGCATGCGACGGAAAAACGGGCCCGCTGGTACCTGTAGTACTACTACTAAAAAAATACCCAAAAAAAGACAAGACACACACACCGTGAAAGTATAATTTTATTACATACATACACACATACATACATACTTACCTTAAGTTCCCACGCAGGTCGGTCCTCTTCTCCAGTAGAATCCAAGGGGTACCTGTTGAAGAAATTATACTCACGAGATCCAGGGGTCCAGGCTCCTCGGGAAATCCAGGGGTAATCCACGTACTTGAAAAAAATAACAAAACGGTGTCCCGACCACGAACTGAAAGGGGACCCATGTTTGCACATGGGTCACCTTTCCACGAATGCCAGAAACCCACTTTGACTTCTGTCTAAGTGGGTTTCTTCAGCCAATCAGGGAGCGCCACGTTGTAGCACTCTCCTGATCAGCTGTGTGCTCCTGTCCTCACTGACAGGCAGCACACGGCAGTGTTACAATGTAGCGCCTATGCGCTACATTGTAACCAATGATGGGAACTTTCTGCTCAGCGGTGACGTCACTTTAGGTCAACCGCAGGGCAGAAAGTTCCCATCATTGGTTACAATGTAGCGCATAGGCGCTACATTGTAACACTGCCGTGTGCTGCCTGTCAGTGAGGACAGGAGCACACAGCTGATCAGGAGAGTGCTACAACGTGGCGCTCCCTGATTGGCTGAAGAAACCCACTTAGACAGAAGTCAAAGTGGGTTTCTGGCATTCGTGGAAAGGTGACCCATGTGCAAACATGGGTCCCCTTTCAGTTCGTGGTCGGGACACCGTTTTGTTATTTTTTTCAAGTACGTGGATTACCCCTGGATTTCCCGAGGAGCCTGGACCCCTGGATCTCGTGAGTATAATTTCTTCAACAGGTACCCCTTGGATTCTACTGGAGAAGAGGACCGACCTGCGTGGGAATTTAAGGTAAGTATGTATGTATGTGTGTATGTATGTAATAAAATTATACTTTCACGGTGTGTGTGTCTTGTCTTTTTTTGGGTATTTTTTTAGTAGTAGTACTACAGGTACCAGCGGGCCCGTTTTTCCGTCGCATGCTGGTACTTGTGGTTCTCCAAGTACCAGCATGCGGGGGAGGCTTGCTGGGCCTTGTAGTACTGCTACTAAAAACAATATCTTTTCTTTTACAACAAAGGCTATCAGCCTCCCCATCCGCAGCCCATTGGATGGGGGGGGGACAGCCTCGGGCTTCACCCCTGGCCCTTGGGTGGCTGGGGGGGGGGACCCCTTGATTGAAGGGGTCCCCACTCCCCCAGGGTACCCCGGCCAGGAGTGACTAGTTCGATTTTTGATGCCACGGCCGCAGGGCACTATATAAAAGTGACCCCCGGCTGTGGCATTATCTGTCCAGCTAGTGGAGCCCGGTGCTGGTTTTAAAAATACGGGGGACCCCTACTCTTTTTGTCCCCCGTATTTTTGGGACCAGGACCAGGCGCAGAGCCCGATGCTGGTTGCTTAAATATGGGGGAACCCCTGTCATTTTTTTCCCCATATTTCGGCAACCAGGATCGGCTCAAAGAGCCCGAGGCTGGTTATGCTTAGGAGGGGGGACCCCACGCAATTTTTTTTTTAAATTTTACAGTGTTTAATTAAAAAAAAAAAAAAATAGAACCCCAGCACGGATCACACAGATCCGGCCGAGATTAATTGTAAAAAAGTCGGCAGTGTTTTGCTAATCACTGCCGTAAAAAACACAAAAAAAACACGAATGACATCGACATCGGAAGAAAAGAAAAACCCGAATACGACAGCTTAGTAAATCCATCGTAACAAATTCAAAAAGTTGCAGTTTTACACTTTCGATGTCATTCGTGATTGAACTTTGACCTGAAACGGGAAAATACGAATCTTAGTAAATTTACCCCACAGAGTTGTAATGTGGTGGCGCTGCCGGCACACCAAGAGCCTGCATGGGTGAAAGAAATACGTGATAGTATGCATCATATCAATAGGAGATTAGATAAGTCTGAATCTCATGCTGAGTGCTGGAGAAAATCTGTGGAGGATGTGATTTTTCAGGGCTCTGTTCTTACATCTGCAGGCGACATAAGAGACCATTTGAGAATATTGTGAATACTGATACCGACACGGACACTGATTCTTGTGTCGACGATAGTGACTCCAGAGAAATAGATCAGAAATTGGCAAAAAATATACAATATATGATTGTAGCTATAAGGAAAGTTCTGGAAGTCACGGAAGCCACTCCTGTACCTCAAGAGAAGGCTTATTTCTATAAAGAAAAGAAATCCAAGGTCACTTTCCCTCCTTCCCACGAGCTTAATACTCTCTTTGAAGGGATGTGGGTGAATCCCGAAAAGAAATTTCGTATTCCCAAAAGAATTCAGATAGCTTATCCTTTCCCGGTGGAGGACAGGAAAACATGGGAGTCACCCCCTGTGTTAGACAGTGCTCTGTCAAGGTTGACAAAGAAGGTAATTCTCTCTGCACCTGGCACGGCTTCACTAAAGGAGCCAGCAGACCGCAAAATGGAGACTACATTAAAATCCATTTATGTTGTCAATGGTATGCTGCTCAGGCCCACAATTGCTTGCGCGTGGGTGAGTCACGCTATTGAAAAATGGTCAGAAAGCGTGTCATCAGAAATTGACACGATTGATTAAGATGAGATACTCCTTAAGTTAGGGAATATCAAAGACGCTGCCGCATACATGCTAGAAGCGATGAAAGATATTGGACTCTTGAGTTCACAAGCCGCTACCATGGCAGTATCGGCTCGGCGGGCGTTGTGGATTCGCCAGTGGAACGCGGATGCAGATTCCAAAAGAAATATGGAGGCTCTCCCATATAAAGGTGAGGCCTTATATGGCAATGGACTGGTTGCGTTAGTCTCGGCGGCTACCGCAGGTAAGTCGACATTTTTGCCCTCTGCGCCTGCACCGGCAAAAAAGACATATCACCCGCACATGCAGTCCTTCCGGCCCTTATAAATACAAAAAAGCAAGAGGTTTCCCCTTCTTTGGTAGGGGAAGGGGAAAGGGAAAGAAGTCCACATCGGCTTCAGATTCCCAGGAACAGAAATCTACCCCTACTTCTGCCAAATCTTCAGCATGACGCTGGGGCTCCTTTGCGGGAAGCCGCTAGGGTGGGGGCACGTCTCAAACTGTTCAGCCAAGGCTGGATTCTGTCTGGCCTGGATCCCTGGGTGTTCCAAATAGTGTCCCAGTGATACAAGCTGGAGTTTCAAGACGTTCCCTCATGCCGATTTTTCAAATCGACCTTGCCAGCTTCTCTTCCTGAAAGGGAAGCAGTAGCAGCGGCAATCCAAAAATTATGTCAGGATCAGGTCATAGTCCTGGTACCTTTGACAACACAAAGGGAAGGGATTTTATTCAAGCCTTATTGTAGTTCCGAAGCCGGACGGCTCGGTCAGACCGATCCTAAACCTAAAAAATCTGAATCTCTACTTGAAATGCTTGAAGTTCAAAATGGAATCACTGAGGGCAGTGATTTCCAGTCTGGAGGAGGGGGACTACATGGTGTCTGTAGACATAAAGGATGCTTACCTGCATGTTCCCATTTATCCTCCTCACCAGGCTTATCTGAGATGCGCGGTTCAGGATTGCCATTACCAATTCCAGACGTTGCCTTTCGGTCTCTCCACGGCACCGAGGGTATTCACCAAGGTGATGGCGGAGATGATGGTTCTCCTGCGTCAAAAAGGAGTCAATATAATTCCTTATCTAGATGATCTCCTGATAAAGGCGAGATCCAGGGAGAAGTTGTTACGAAACATCACACTCTCCCTGTCAATACTCCAACAACACGGTTGGATCATAAATTATCCAAAGTCACAGTTGGAACCGACGACAAGATTCTGGACACAGAAGTTCAGAGAGTATTTCTTCCGGTGGAAAAGGCTCTGGAAATCCAGAAAATGGCAAAACTGATATTGAAACCATCAAGTGTGTCGATCCATTAGTGCATTCGGTTGTTGGGGAAGATGGTGGCGGCCTACGAGGCCATACAGTTTGGCAGGTTCCATGCCAGAGTATTCCAGTGGGACCTGTTGGACAAGTGGTCGGGATCCCATCTACACATGCACTGGAAGATAAGCCTGTCGTCAAAAACCAGGATTTCGCTCCTGTGGTGGCTACACAGTTCTCACTAACTAGAGGGACGCAGGTTTGGGATTCAGGACTGGGTCCTGGTAACCACGGATGCAAGTCTCCGAGGCTGGGGAGCTGTCACTCAGGGGGAAAGCTTCCAAGGACAATGGTCAAGTCAGGAAGCCTGCCTTCACATAAACGTGCTGGAATTGAGAGCCATTTACAATGGCCTTCAACAAGCGGTACATCTTCTTCAAGATCATCCCGTGCAGATCCAGTCGGACAATGTAACAGCAGTCGCGTACATAAACAGGCAGAGGGGAACGAAAAGCAGAGCGGCAATGGCAGAGGTGACGAAGATCCCCCTCTGGGCAGAAAGACATGTAAAGGCTCTGTCGGCAATTTTCATTCCGGGAGTGGACAACTGGGAAGCAGACTTCCTCAGCAGACACGATCTTCATCCAGGAGAATGGGGCCTCCACCAAGAAGTTTTCGCAGAGGTGACAAGTCTTTGGGGAGTTCCTCAAGTAGACATGTTGGCATCTTGTCTCAACAAGAAGCTTCAGAAATATTGTTCCAGGTTGGGAGACCCTCAACAATAGCAGTGGATGCGCTAGTGACCCAGTGGGTATTCCGGTCAGTGTATGTCTTCCCTCCACTTCCGCTGATCCCAAAAGTTCTCAGGATCATAAGAAGAACAAGGGTTCGAGCAATCTTCATTGCCCCAGACTGGCCAAGGAGGGCTTGGTACCCAGATCTTCAGGAGTTGCTCATAGAAGATCCTCGGCCTCTTCCTCTTCGCGAGGACCTGCTGCAGCAGGGGCCGTGCGTGTATCAAGACTTACCGCGGCTATGTTTGACAGCATGGCTGATGAGCGCCGGATCCTAGCCCGAAAGGGTATTCCCAAGGAAGTCATCCCCACCCTTATTCAGGCCAGGAAAGGCTGACGTGGAGGCGGGCCTCCGATTGGGGTCAATCAAGGTCCAGATTTCGGCCTTGTCAGTGTTCTTCCAAAAACAATTGGCCTCTCTTCCAGAGGTTCAGATCTTTGTGAAAGGGGTTCTGCACATCCAGCCTCCATTTGTGCCTCCAGTGGCACCATGGGACCTTAACGTGGTGTTGCAGTTCCTTCAATCGGGTTGGTTTGAGCCTCTACAAGAGATAGAGTTGAAGTTTCTCACTTGGAAAGTGGTGATGCTTTTGGCGTTGGCATCCGCACGGCGGGTGTCTGAATTGGGGCCTTGTCTCACAAGAGCCCTTACCTGATCTTCCATGAAAATAGGGCAGAGTTGAGAACTCGTCAACATTTTCTTCCAAAGGTGGTTTCATCTTTCCACATAAACCAACCTATTGTGGTGCCAGTGGCTACTGACACGTTCACTGAGTCAAAGAGGTATATGCAATTGCGGTCGAATTCCCGAAATTGTCGAAAAAACTGGACTTTTTCGCCCCCCCCAAAAAAATCGACAATGCAATTCAGTACTTTCCTTCAAAAAAACGGACTTTCAAAATTCGACTTTTTGAAATTCGACATTTGTCAAATTCGACATTTCTGCAATGGTACAAATGCAGCAATTCGCCAAAAGTATATTCAATTGAAGTTTGGAAATTTGACAACAGTGCTTTTAGACAGTAAATTCGTCATTTTGAATCCGCCACACTTTGGTGGGGGAATCTAATAAAAAAAATTTAAAACATGTTTTTTTTGGTGTTTTTTTTATTGGTAATAGCATATCTATTTATATTAGAAGGGATTAGGTACTTGGTTTGTCTATTTTGGGGGCACAAGTATTATTTATATATTTTTAAAAATATTTTTTTCTTTTTTCTTTTATTTTTTTAAATGGAATGGTAAAATCCCGAAAAAAAATGGCGTGGGGTCCCCCCTCCAAAGCATAACCAGCCTCGGGCTCTTCGAGCCGGTCCTGGTTCTAAAAATCCGGGGGGAAAAATGACAGGGGATCCCCCGTATTTTTAAAACCAGCACCGGGCTCTGCGCCTGGTGCTGGTGCAAAAAATACGGGGGACAAAAAGAGTAGGGGTCCCCCGTATTTTTTACACCAGCATCGGGCTCCACTAGCTGGACAGATAATGCTACAGCCGGGGGTCACTTTTATACAGCGCCCTGCGGCCGTGGCATTAAATACCCAACTAGTCACCCCTGGCCGGGGTACCCTGGGGGAGTGGGGACCCCTTCAATCAAGGTGTCCCCCCCCCAGCCACCCAAGGGCCAGGGGTGAAGCCCGAGGCTGTCCCCCCCATCCAAGGGCTGTGGATGGGGGGCTGATAGCCTTGAGAAATTTTAAAGAATATTGTTTTTTCCAGTAGTACTACAAGTCCCAGCAAGCCTCCCCCGCAAGCTGGTACTTGGAGAACCACAAGTACCAGCATGCGGGAGAAAAACGGGCCCGCTGGTACCTGTACTTCTACTGGGAAAAAATACCCAAATAAAAACAGGACACGCACACCTTGAAAGTACAACTTTATTTCACACCTGCCGACACACACATACTTACCTATGTTGACACGACGTTCTGTCCACTTGTCCAAGTAGAATCCGGGGTACCTGTGAATAAAATTATACTCACCTCAATCCAGTGTCCAGGTTATAATCCACGTACTTGGCAAAACAACAAAACGAACACCCGGACCAAACGGACTGAAAGGGGTCCCATGTTTACACATGGGACCCCTTTCCACGAATGCCGGGACCCCACGTGACTGCTGTCACAGAAGGTCCCTTCAGCCAATCAGGAAGTGCTACTTCGTGGCACTCACCTGATTGGCTGTATGCGCGTCTGCTGTCAGACAGCGCATCGCACAGCTCCCTCCATTAGTTTCAATGGTGGGAACTTTGCGGGTAGCGGTGGGGTTACCCGCGGTCAGCCGCTGACCGCGGGTGACCTCACCGCTGACGCAAAGTTCCCACCATTGAATATAATGGAGAGGCTTTGCGATGCGCTGTCTGACAGCAGACGCGCATACAGCCAATCAGGTGAGTGCCACGAAGTAGCGCTTCCTGATTGGCTGAAGGGACCTTTCTGTGACAGCAGTCACGTGGGGTGCCGGCATTCGTGGAAAGGGGTCCCATGTGTAAACATGGGACCCCTTTCAGTCCGTTTGGTCCGGGTGTTAGTTTTGTTGTTTTGCCAAGTACGAGGATTATTTTAAAAGATCCGGACACTGGATTGAGGTGAGTATAATTTTTTTCACAGGTACCCCGGATTCTTCAGTGACGAGGGGGGCGTGGCTGTTGGCGGGTCAACATAGGTAAGTATGTGTGTGTCGGCAGGTGTGAAATAAAGTTTTACTTTCACGGTGTGTGTCTCCTGTTTTTATTTGGGTATTTTTTTTCCAGTAGAACTACAGGTACCAGCGGGCCCGTTTTTCCCCCACATGCTGGTACTTGTGGTTCTCCAAGTACAAGCTTGCGGGGGAGGCTTGCTGGGACTTGTAGTACTACTGGAAAAAACAATATTCTTTCAAATTTCTCAAGGCTATCAGCCCCCCATCCGCAGCCCTTGGATGGGGGGACAGCCTCGAGCTTCACCCCTGGCCCTTGGGTGGCTGGGGGGGGGACCCCTTGATTGAAGGGGTCCCCACTCCCCCAGGGTACCCCGGCCAGGGGTGACTAGTTGGATATTTAATGCCACGGCCGCAGGGCGCTGTATAAAAGTGACCCCTGCTGTGGCATTATCTGTCCAGCTAGTGGAGCCCGATGCTGGTGTAAAAAATACGGGGGACCCCTACTCTTTTTGTCCCACGCATTTTTTGCACCAGCACCAGGCGCAGAGCCCGGTGCTGGTTTTAAAAATACGAGGGATCCCAAGACATTTTTCCCCCCGGATTTTTAGAACCAGGACCGGCTCGAAGAGCCCGAGGCTGGTTATGCTTTGGAGGGAGGACCCCACGCCATTTTTTTTCGAGTTTTTTCCCGTTTTTTTAAAAATCGGAACAAAATCCGTCAAATCGGCCATTTTTCGTCAGCGGGACTGTCGAATCCGTTTTTTATTGAATATGGTCAATTTCGGCACCCACTTGCCGAAATTAGACGGTCGAATTGTGTCGAATTAAAATACGGCCGAAAAATTGCTGCGATTCGCCGCTAATTGCATATACCCCATAGTCTCTAGATGTGGTTAGAGCTTTGAAGATTTATGTCGCTAGAACAGCTCGGATATGGAAAACAGAGTCTTTGTTTGTCCTGTATGCTCCCAACAAGATTGGGTGTCCTGTCCAAGCAGACTTTTGCACTTTGGATCAGAAGTACGATTCAGCACGCTCATTTTACGGCTGGATTGCCGTTACCGACGTCGGTGAAGGCCCATTCCACTAGGAAGGTGGGCTCATCCTGGGCGTCTGCCCAGGGGGTCTCGGCATTACAACTTTGCCGAGCGGCTACTTGGTCGGGGTCAAACACATTTGAAAAATTCTACAAGTTTGACACCTTGGCCGATGAAGACCTCAAGTTCGGTCAATCGGTGCTGCAGGGTCATCCGCACTCTCCCGCCCGTACTGGAGCTTTGGTATAAACCCCATGGTCATGAAGTGGACCCCAGCATCCTCTAGGACGTATGAGAAAACAGGATTTTAATACCTACCGGTAAATCCTTTTCTCCTAGTCCGTAGAGCAGTGTTTCCCAACCGCGGTCCTCAAGGCACACTAACAGTCCTGGTTTTAGTGATATCCAGGCTTGAACACAGGTGACTTAATTAGTACCTCAGTTATTTTGATTTAAGCATCTGTGCTGAAGCCTGGATATCACTAAAACCTGCACTGTTGGTGTGCCTTGAGGATCGTGGTTGGGAATGCCTGCCGTAGAGGATGCTGGGCGCCCGTCCTAGTGCGTACTTTACCTGCAGTTTTGTTATTACAGTTACACAAGTTGTGTTATATTAGTTTCAGCATGTTGCTGTAATTGGTTCATGCCTGTTGGCGTGTGTTACATGGTTGAGGTGTAAGCTGGTATGTATCTCACCACTAGTATTAAAAGTAAGTCCTTTCCTCGAAATGTCCGTCTCCCTGGGCACAGTTCCTATAACTGCGGTCTGGAGGAGGGGCATGGAGGGAGCAGCCAGTTCACACCCATTGAAAAGTCTTAAGAGTGCCCATGGCTCCTGCGGAACCGTCTATACCCCATGGTCATGAAGTGGACCCCAGCATCCTCTACGTACTAGGAGAAAAGGATTTACCGGTAGGTATTAAAATCCTGTTTTCAATCTGCCCAACACCTCCCAGCTGCAGATACAAACTTTTGACACCTCCCCCCTTCCTCAGATAACCCAATTTAACATGATTCCTATGAAACCAGTGCCAGCTATTCCAAATTATGCACAAGGCATCACAAGTTGCTGTTTGTACTGCAGGCTGATATTTTTGAACATTTGTATATGACCTCTTTTTGTTGCTATGAAACAAAAAGATATTGTTGGCTACGTCTTGGTTACCAGCTCTGTCTTAATTGCACAACACACAACAGTGGGTGAGACAAAGTAGTGGGAGATGCGAGCGGCATTTATTGTCAGAATGGAAGTGTAAGGTGAGAAACTCTGCGTGAAGTTCAAAGTAACAAGCAGGCATGCACTTAGGCAAGTGGATTTATTGTCATGTAGTTTAGTGTGGGAAGAAATGGGACAATAGTCACTGACTGCATAGTTCACTTGTTAACATATTATTAGGTGTTAAGCTGTATAGTATGGCCCTGGGTACATCATGGACCCCAACCCTATTAGATATATAGGAAAAACTCTAAACACTAAATCTAAAATTCAAGCTGTCTTAAATAAAAAAGCTGCAAATAAAATTCACAGATATATTTGAAAACCTTTCAGGAACTTATCAGAAAAAAACAAGAATAAAAAGATGCATTCCCATTTGCAAAATGACAAACATTGGGCCTAATTCAGACCTGATCGCTAGCAAGCGGTTTTTGCACTGCTGCGATCAGATAGTTGCTGCCTACAGGGGGAGTGTATTTTAGCTGTGCAAGTGTGCAGTCTCTGCGCAGCCCAGGACTTACTCAGCCGCTGGGATCACATCAGCCTGTCTGGGACCAGAATTGACGTCAGGATCCCTCCCTGCAAATGCTTGGACACGCCTGCGATTTTCTAGACACCCACAAACACCTTCTTCCTGTCAATCTCCTTGCGATCGCCCATGAGAACGGATCTGTCACACAAACCCATTGCTGAGCGGCGATCCACATTGTACCCGCCTGCACATTGCAGTGCATACGCATGCGCAGTTTGGACCTGATTGCCCGCTGTGTGAAAACGCACAGCAGCGATCAAGTCTGAATTACCCCCTATGTCTAATATCTGAGCTCAACTTTGTATCTTAAGTTTTGTAACTCTTCAATTATCACACATCTGGGGGCAGGGGTTTGTGGTATTGCTTTAGAACAGTGGTTCTCAAACTCGGTCCTCAGGACTAGAGATGAGCGGGTTCGGTTCCTCGGAATCCGAACCCGCCCGAACTTCAGCTTTTTTTACACGGATCCGAGCGACTCGGATCTTCCCGCCTTGCTCGGTTAACCCGAGCGCGCCCGAACGTCATCATGACGCTGTCGGATTCTCGCGAGGCTCGGATTCTATATAAGGAGCCGCGCGTCGCCGCCATTTTCACACGTGCATTGAGATTGATAGGGAGAGGACGTGGCTGGCGTCCTCTCCATTTAGATTAGAAGAGAGAGAGTGAGATTGAGACAGAGACACTTGATTTACTGGAGCTTAGGAGTACTAGAGAGTGCAGAGTTTACTAGTGACTGACCACTGACCAGTGACCACCAGTGCAGTTTTATTTAATATAATCCGTTCTCTGCCTGAAAAAAACGATACACAGTGACTCAGTCACATACCATATCTGTGTGCTCAGCCCAGTGTGCTGCATCATCTATGTATAATATCTGACTGTGCTCACACAGCTTAATTGTGGGGGAGACTGGGGAGCAGTTATAGGTTATAGCAGGAGCCAGGAGTACATATTATTAAAATTAAACAGTGCACACTTTTGCTGCAGGAGTGCCACTGCCAGTGTGACTGACCAGTGACCTGACCACACTGACCACCAGTATAGTATACTATATTGTGATTGCCTGAAAAAGTTAAACACTCGTCGTGTGACTTGTGTGGTGTTTTTTTTTTTATTCTATAAAAAACTCATTCTGCTGACAGACAGTGTCCAGCAGGTCCGTCATTATATAATATATACCTGTCCGGCTGCAGTAGTGATATATATATATTTTTTATATCATTATTTATCATCCAGTCGCAGCAGACACAGTATGGTAGTTCACGGCTGTAGCTACCTCTGTGTCGGCACTCGGCAGTCCATCCATAATTGTATACCACCTACCCGTGGTTTTTTTTTTCTTTCTTCTTTATACATACTACATCTCATTATCATCCAGTCTATATTAGCAGCAGACACAGTACAGTACGGTAGTCCACGGCTGTAGCTACCTCTGTGTCGGCACTCGGCAGTCCATCCATAATTGTATACCACCTACCCGTGGTTTTTTTTTCTTTCTTCTTTATACATACTACATCTCATTATCATCCAGTCTATATTAGCAGCAGACACAGTACAGTACGGTAGTCCACGGCTGTAGCTACCTCTGTGTCGGCACTCGGCAGTCCGTCCATAATTGTATACCACCTACCCGTGGTTTTTTTTCCTTTCTTCTTTATACATACATACTACATCTCATTATCAACCAGTCTATATTAGCAGCAGACACAGTACAGTACGGTAGTCCACGGCTGTAGCTACCTCTGTGTCGGCACTCGGCAGTCCGTCCATAATTGTATACCACCTACCCGTGGTTTTTTTTCTTTCTTCTTTATACATACATACTACATCTCATTATCATCCAGTCTATATTAGCAGCAGACACAGTACAGTACGGTAGTCCATGGCTGTAGCTACCTCTGTGTCGGCACTCGGCAGTCCGTCCATAATTGTATACCACCTACCCGTGGTTTTTTTTTCTTTCTTCTTTATACATACATACTACATCTCATTATCAACCAGTCTATATTAGCAGCAGACACAGTACAGTACGGTAGTCCACGGCTGTAGCTACCTCTGTGTCGGCACTCGGCAGTCCATCCATAATTGCATACCACCTACCCGTGGTTTTTTTTTCTTTCTTCTTTATACATACTACATCTCATTATCATCCAGTCTATATTAGCAGCAGACACAGTACAGTACGGTAGTCCACGGCTGTAGCTACCTCTGTGTCGGCACTCGGCAGTCCGTCCATAATTGTATACCACCTACCCGTGGTTTTTTTTTCTTTCTTCTTTATACATACTACATCTCATTATCATCCAGTCTATATTAGCAGCAGACACAGTACAGTACGGTAGTCCACGGCTGTAGCTACCTCTGTGTCGGCACTCGGCAGTCCATCCATAATTGTATACCACCTACCCGTGTTTTTTTTTTCTTTCTTCTTTATACATACTACATCTCATTATCATCCAGTCTATATTAGCAGCAGACACAGTACAGTACGGTAGTCCACGGCTGTAGCTACCTCTGTGTCGGCACTCGGCAGTCCGTCCATAATTGTATACCACCTACCCGTGGTTTTTTTTTCTTTCTTCTTTATACATACATACTACATCTCATTATCATCCAGTCTATATTAGCAGCAGACACAGTACAGTACGGTAGTCCACGGCTGTAGCTACCTCTGTGTCGGCACTCGGCAGTCCGTCCATAATTGTATACCACCTACCCGTGGTTTTTTTTTCTTTCTTCTTTATACATACATACTACATCTCATTATCAACCAGTCTATATTAGCAGCAGACACAGTACAGTACGGTAGTCCACGGCTGTAGCTACCTCTGTGTCGGCACTCGGCAGTCCGTCCATAATTGTATACCACCTACCCGTGGTTTTTTTTTCTTTCTTCTTTATACATACATACTACATCTCATTATCAACCAGTCTATATTAGCAGCAGACACAGTACAGTACGGTAGTCCACGGCTGTAGCTACCTCTGTGTCGGCACTCGGCAGTCCGTCCATAATTGTATACCACCTACCCGTGGTTTTTTTTTCTTTCTTCTTTATACATACATACTACATCTCATTATCAACCAGTCTATATTAGCAGCAGACACAGTACAGTACGGTAGTCCACGGCTGTAGCTACCTCTGTGTCGGCACTCGGCAGTCCATCCATAATTGTATACTAGTATCCATCCATCTCCATTGTTTACCTGAGGTGCCTTTTAGTTGTGCCTATTAAAATATGGAGAACAAAAATGTTGAGGTTCCAAAATTAGGGAAAGATCAAGATCCACTTCCACCTCGTGCTGAAGCTGCTGCCACTAGTCATGGCCGAGACGATGAAATGCCAGCAACGTCGTCTGCCAAGGCCGATGCCCAATGTCATAGTACAGAGCATGTCAAATCCAAAACACCAAATATCAGTAAAAAAAGGACTCCAAAACCTAAAATAAAATTGTCGTCGGAGAAGCGTAAACTTGCCAATATGCCATTTACCACACGGAGTGGCAAGGAACGGCTGAGGCCCTGGCCTATGTTCATGGCTAGTGGTTCAGCTTCACATGAGGATGGAAGCACTCAGCCTCTCGCTAGAAAAATGAAAAGACTCAAGCTGGAAAAAGCACAGCAAAGAACTGTGCGTTCTTCGAAATCCCAAATCCACAAGGAGAGTCCAATTGTGTCGGTTGCGATGCCTGACCTTCCCAACACTGGACGTGAAGAGCATGCGCCTTCCACCATTTGCACGCCCCCTGCAAGTGCTGGAAGGAGCACCCGCAGTCCAGTTCCTGATAGTCAGATTGAAGATGTCAGTGTTGAAGTACACCAGGATGAGGAGGATATGGGTGTTGCTGGCGCTGGGGAGGAAATTGACCAGGAGGATTCTGATGGTGAGGTGGTTTGTTTAAGTCAGGCACCCGGGGAGACACCTGTTGTCCGTGGGAGGAATATGGCCGTTGACATGCCTGGTGAAAATACCAAAAAAATCAGCTCTTCGGTGTGGAAGTATTGCACCAGAAATGCGGACAACATTTGTCAAGCCGTGTGTTCCCTTTGTCAAGCTGTAATAAGTAGGGGTAAGGACGTTAACCACCTCGGAACATCCTCCCTTATACGTCACCTGCAGCGCATTCATAATAAGTCAGTGACAAGTTCAAAAACTTTGGCCGACAGCGGAAGCAGTCCACTGACCAGTAAATCCCTTCCTCTTGTAACCAAGCTCACGCAAACCACCCCACCAACTCCCTCAGTGTCAATTTCCTCCTTCCCCAGGAATGCCAATAGTCCTGCAGGCCATGTCACTGGCAATTCTGATGATTCCTCTCCTGCCTGGGATTCCTCCGATGCATCCATGCGTGTAACGCCTACTGCTGCTGGCGCTGCTGTTGTTGCTGCTGGGAGTCGATGGTCATCCCAGAGGGGAAGTCGTAAGCCCACTTGTACTACTTCCAGTAAGCAATTGACTGTTCAACAGTCCTTTGCGAGGAAGATGAAATATCACAGCAGTCATCCTGCTGCAAAGCGGATAACTGAGGCCTTGACAACTATGTTGGTGTTAGACGTGCGTCCGGTATCCGCCGTTAGTTCACAGGGAACTAGACAATTTATTGAGGCAGTGTGCCCCCGTTACCAAATACCATCTAGGTTCCACTTCTCTAGGCAGGCGATACCGAGAATGTACACGGACGTCAGAAAAAGACTCACCAGTGTCCTAAAAAATGCAGTTGTACCCAATGTCCACTTAACCACGGACATGTGGACAAGTGGAGCAGGGCAGGGTCAGGACTATATGACTGTGACAGCCCACTGGGTAGATGTATGGACTCCCGCCGCAAGAACAGCAGCGGCGGCACCAGTAGCAGCATCTCGCAAACGCCAACTCTTTCCTAGGCAGGCTACGCTTTGTATCACCGGTTTCCAGAATACGCACACAGCTGAAAACCTCTTACGGCAACTGAGGAAGATCATCGCGGAATGGCTTACCCCAATTGGACTCTCCTGTGGATTTGTGGCATCGGACAACGCCAGCAATATTGTGTGTGCATTAAATATGGGCAAATTCCAGCACGTCCCATGTTTTGCACATACCTTGAATTTGGTGGTGCAGAATTTTTTAAAAAACGACAGGGGCGTGCAAGAGATGCTGTCGGTGGCCAGAAGAATTGCGGGACACTTTCGGCGTACAGGCACCACGTACAGAAGACTGGAGCACCACCAAAAACTACTGAACCTGCCCTGCCATCATCTGAAGCAAGAAGTGGTAACGAGGTGGAATTCAACCCTCTATATGCTTCAGAGGTTGGAGGAGCAGCAAAAGGCCATTCAAGCCTATACAATTGAGCACGATATAGGAGGTGGAATGCACCTGTCTCAAGCGCAGTGGAGAATGATTTCAACATTGTGCAAGGTTCTGATGCCCTTTGAACTTGCCACACGTGAAGTCAGTTCAGACACTGCCAGCCTGAGTCAGGTCATTCCCCTCATCAGGCTTTTGCAGAAGAAGCTGGAGACATTGAAGGAGGAGCTAACACGGAGCGATTCCGCTAGGCATGTGGGACTTGTGGATGGAGCCCTTAATTCGCTTAACAAGGATTCACGGGTGGTCAATCTGTTGAAATCAGAGCACTACATTTTGGCCACCATGCTCGATCCTAGATTTAAAGCCTACCTTGGATCTCTCTTTCCGGCAGACACAAGTCTGCTGGGGTTGAAAGACCTGCTGGTGAGAAAATTGTCAAGTCAAGCGGAACGCGACCTGTCAACATCTCCTCCTTCACATTCTCCCGCAACTGGGGGTGCGAGGAAAAGGCTCAGAATTCCGAGCCCACCCGCTGGCGGTGATGCAGGGCAGTCTGGAGCGACTGCTGATGCTGACATCTGGTCCGGACTGAAGGACCTGACAACGATTACGGACATGTCGTCTACTGTCACTGCATATGATTCTCTCACCATTGAAAGAATGGTGGAGGATTATATGAGTGACCGCATCCAAGTAGGCACGTCACACAGTCCGTACTTATACTGGCAGGAAAAAGAGGCAATTTGGAGGCCCTTGCACAAACTGGCTTTATTCTACCTAAGTTGCCCTCCCACAAGTGTGTACTCCGAAAGAGTGTTTAGTGCCGCCGCTCACCTTGTCAGCAATCGGCGTACGAGGTTACATCCAGAAAATGTGGAGAAGATGATGTTCATTAAAAAGAATTATAATCAATTCCTCCGCGGAGACATTGACCAGCAGCAATTGCCTCCACAAAGTACACAGGGAGCTGAGATGGTGGATTCCAGTGGGGACGAATTGATAATCTGTGAGGAGGGGGATGTACACGGTGATATATCGGAGGATGATGATGAGGTGGACATCTTGCCTCTGTAGAGCCAGTTTGTGCAAGGAGAGATTAATTGCTTCTTTTTTGGGGGGGGGGTCCAAACCAACCCGTCATATCAGTCACAGTCGTGTGGCAGACCCTGTCACTGAAATGATGGGTTGGTTAAAGTGTGCATGTCCTGTTTTGTTTATACAACATAAGGGTGGGTGGGAGGGCCCAAGGACAATTCCATCTTGCACCTTTTTTTTCTTTTATTTTTCTTTGCGTCATGTGCTGTTTGGGGAGGGTTTTTTGGAAGGGCCATCCTGCGTGACACTGCAGTGCCACTCCTAGATGGGCCCGGTGTTTGTGTCGGCCACTAGGGTCGCTTATCTTACTCACACAGTCAGCTACCTCATTGCGCCTCTTTTTTTCTTTGCGTCATGTGCTGTTTGGGGAGGGTTTTTTGGAAGGGCCATCCTGCGTGACACTGCAGTGCCACTCCTAGATGGGCCCGGTGTTTGTGTCGGCCACTAGGGTCGCTTATCTTACTCACACAGTCAGCTACCTCATTGCGCCTCTTTTTTTCTTTGCGTCATGTGCTGTTTGGGGAGGGTTTTTTGGAAGGGCCATCCTGCGTGACACTGCAGTGCCACTCCTAGATGGGCCCGGTGTTTGTGTCGGCCACTAGGGTCGCTTATCTTACTCACACAGTCAGCTACCTCATTGCGCCTCTTTTTTTCTTTGCGTCATGTGCTGTTTGGGGAGGGTTTTTTGGAAGGGACATCCTGCGTGACACTGCAGTGCCACTCCTAGATGGGCCCGGTGTTTGTGTCGGCCACTAGGGTCGCTTATCTTACTCACACAGTCAGCTACCTCATTGCGCCTCTTTTTTTCTTTGCGTCATGTGCTGTTTGGGGAGGGTTTTTTGGAAGGGCCATCCTGCGTGACACTGCAGTGCCACTCCTAGATGGGCCAGGTGTTTGTGTCGGCCACTAGGGTCGCTTATCTTACTCACACAGTCAGCTACCTCATTGCGCCTTTTTTTTTTCTTTGCGTCATGTGCTGTTTGGGGAGGGTTTTTTGGAAGGGCCATCCTGCGTGACACTGCAGTGCCACTCCTAGATGGGCCCGGTGTTTGTGTCGGCCACTAGGGTCGCTTATCTTACTCACACAGTCAGCTACCTCATTGCGCCTCTTTTTTTCTTTGCGTCATGTGCTGTTTGGGGAGGGTTTTTTGGAAGGGCCATCCTGCGTGACACTGCAGTGCCACTCCTAGATGGGCCCGGTGTTTGTGTCGGCCACTAGGGTCGCTTATCTTACTCACACAGTCAGCTACCTCATTGCGCCTCTTTTTTTCTTTGCGTCATGTGCTGTTTGGGGAGGGTTTTTTGGAAGGGACATCCTGCGTGACACTGCAGTGCCACTCCTAGATGGGCCCGGTGTTTGTGTCGGCCACTAGGGTCGCTTATCTTACTCACACAGCTACCTCATTGCGCCTCTTTTTTTCTTTGCGTCATGTGCTGTTTGGGGAGGGTTTTTTGGAAGGGCCATCCTGCGTGACACTGCAGTGCCACTCCTAGATGGGCCCGGTGTTTGTGTCGGCCACTAGGGTCGCTTATCTTACTCACACAGTCAGCTACCTCATTGCGCCTCTTTTTTTCTTTGCGTCATGTGCTGTTTGGGGAGGGTTTTTTGGAAGGGACATCCTGCGTGACACTGCAGTGCCACTCCTAGATGGGCCCGGTGTTTGTGTCGGCCACTAGGGTCGCTAATCTTACTCACACAGCTACCTCATTGCGCCTCTTTTTTTCTTTGCGTCATGTGCTGTTTGGGGAGGGTTTTTTGGAAGGGACATCCTGCGTGACACTGCAGTGCCACTCCTAGATGGGCCCGGTGTTTGTGTCGGCCACTAGGGTCGCTTATCTTACTCACACAGCGACCTCGGTGCAAATTTTAGGACTAAAAATAATATTGTGAGGTATTCAGAATAGACTGAAAATGAGTGGAAATTATGGTTTTTGAGGTTAATAATACTTTGGGATCAAAATGACCCCCAAATTCTATGATTTAAGCTGTTTTTTAGGGTTTTTTGAAAAAAACAACCGAATCCAAAACACACCCGAAATCGACAAAAAAAATTCGGTGAGGTTTTGCCAAAACGCGGTCGAACCCAAAACACGGCCGCGGAACCGAACCCAAAACCAAAACACAAAACCCGAAAAATTTCAGGCGCTCATCTCTACTCAGGACCCCACACAGTGCATGTTTTGCAGGTAACCTCACAGAATCGCAAGTGAGATAATTAGTTCCACCTGCGGATCTTTTAAAATGTGTCAGTGAGTAATTAATTCACCTGTGCACCTGCTGGGTTGCCTGCAAAACATGCACTGTGTGGGGTCCTGAGGACCGAGTTTGAGAACCTATGCTTTAGAACAATGAAATGCAGTCAGGATAGACAGGGGAGGCAAAGCCGTTATAGTCCAGTACGCTCCAGAGTTTTGACTATAGAACTGATTAGAATAATACATAGAAGATATTTATAACTTACTAGCTGCTCTACATGTTCTTCGCACGGGAGTTTCTGATTTTCACGGTTGTACATATACATGAGTGTTAATAATTTGGTAAATCTATAGAGATGTACATTTGAGACATGTTAATGTAAGTAAATAGTAAAACATGGTTCTTGGTGTTACCCGAGGAGCACCTGTAGCAGATATGGTATCCAATCCAAATTTTGATCCGATTGTCCATTTGGGCGTTATCGTTCACGCTACGCAAGCCACGCATTGGTAATAACGTCATTATGTCAACCCCCTTTCCATCCCCTTAGCGGAAGTTTATTAAAATACTAATTATGTTGCTTTCCTACTTCCAACCTGAAGAATACCTATATTAAATTTCTGCTTCCTAACATACAGAGAAGTAAGAGAATAAGTGATGAGTGAGTGAGAGAGTGAGTGAGTGAGTGAGTGAGTGAGGGCTTTCACATTTTTTTTTGAGTGCGCTGATGGAAATACAGGGACTGTGATGCAGTGGTGGAACTGGGGTCAGTGACACCTGATGTGGCCAATAGTATCCCACTCAAGTGCGCCTGTCGGAAAAATGTGCGTGGCCATGTGTAAAGGACCGTGTAAAGTTCCTGTGCTGATATCACTATGGATACGTAGCCTAGCTGGAACCCCTCAATTACCTCAATACAGGAGTTTGCCCAGCATCCCTGGAGAAACTAGTTCCTGCAATGCCAGCTCCTTCTCAGTGACAGGAGCTGGGTGCTGCAGAATAATGTTACACTGCAGCTCCAAGCTTTTGACACTTCGGAAGAGCAGACATTTTGAAGTCACCCCCTGGAAGGGTAACACCTAGTTGTGGCCCGCACTCATGTACCCCCCCCCCCATCCTTTGTGATGCCTGCGCTGTCAGGGAGAGACCAGAGGTGAGACAGCTACAGTATATATATATCATATAATCAGAGCAGTTAGGCATCATTCTCTACCTGCCTCCCAGCCTGCAGCCACACAGTGAATGGCTGTCAGCATGCTGATTGGTGGATGGCTGGAGCTATCCACCAATCAGAGTGCTGACAGCCATTCACTGTATGTATGCATGTGGACAGTTGGCGTGGGACCACAGGATGTGCATGTTATGAATATTTTTTTTATTGGTTCCCGTGAATGAGTGTGCAGGGGCCCCAGTGCTTTGCTTTTCCCAGGGCCTACAATGCTGTTAAGATGGCCCTGTGTAGATCTGGCTCTGTTACTAGTTAGTGCCTCCCCAGCCATTGACCACACATCACTGCTTTAAACCCCACATGCATAAAACAAGTAAAGTGTAAAGTGACAATAAATGACATTCATTTTTCATCCACAACAATTTACTAAAGTGTGGATTTGGTTTTATGATCAACAAAATCTCATCATCTAAGTCCTTATGTGTAAACTTACATTATGTAAATACAGGTTGAGTATCACTTATCCAAAATGCTTGGGACCAGAAGAATTTTGGATACACAATTCATTTATGTTTCATATACACCTTATACACACAGCCTGAAGGTCTTATAATACGATATTTTTAATAACTTGGTGTAGTAAACAAAGTTTGTGTACATTAAGTCATCAGAAAACAAAGGTTTCACTATCTCACTCTCACTCAAAAGATTCCGTATTTCGGAATATTCCGTATTTTGGAATATTTGGATATGGGATACTCAACCTGTACCAGCATTGACAAGCGGCATTGAGGAAGGTATAGTTATACTCTATATTAAAATACTCTGTGAATCATGGTAGCATTCTAGCTTTGTGTGGTTTCATTTTATTGCATTACTCTTTCCGCTTAAACACGGTACACTATAATTATGTAACACATGTTCATTTGGGAGCTATATAAATGGTGTAAGGAGACAACATCAAATGTCGTAAAACACCATTCATTAACTTGTTCTTAATGGGAGATTGGAGAAGATCACGTTGTAACACTGATTGCTATATACATACAATGCCCAGCCTTTTTGCACTCCCATCCTGATAATGTCCCAGTTTTTCAGTTTCAATGAACAGAACTGCATGATGAAATTCCTATTTTCAGCATATTTGATGCAATTCTTATCAACTTTTCGGGTTTTCAAGGTATTAAGGGGGACATTTACTAAGCAGTGATAAGAGCGGAGAAGTGAGCCAGTGAAGAAGTTGCCCATGGCAACCAATCAGCACTGAAGTAACATCTATAATTTGCATACTATAAAATTATACAGAGCTGCTGATTGGCTGATGGGGCTACTTCTCCACTGGCTCACTTCTCCGCTCTTATCACTGCTAAGTAAATATCCCCCTAAAAGTCATTAATTATTCAAAATGTTTATATATCAACATTTTAAGCACCAGCCATGGTTCTTCACACAGATCTGCCCTGCTGAGCACCAGCAGAGGAAACTTCATTCAAAAGGAGCCATTATACATTTATAATTTCGTCTCCTGTTTCTCTTTGCTGCTTTAGACACTGTTGATCAATCTTTTCTCCTACAATACATTAACTTCATCAGGCTTTGTGACACAGGGGAAGATGTAGTAAACCTGGAGAAGTGATAAAGTGGAAGGTGATAACGCATCAGCCAATCAGCTCCTAATTGCCAGGCTTAATACATCTGTCCCACAGTTCTTTAACGGTTTACTTCCTACCTAACAACCCATTGCATTAATGTATCTACCTCTGGCACTAGTGTGGTATGTCAGGTCGGCAGTTCTCATGTCATTATGCATCAGGTCGACATGAGAATGTCGGCATTGCCACAAAGCCGACATGCAGCATGTCATCATGCTTAGCATGTTCACAGTGACCATTCGTCATGTCTACATGGATGACATGTCGACATAACATCCCTGGTGGCCCAGGAGACACTGACCAGGTCCCGGAGGCTCCAGCGTTTTCATTTGGGTCCCGACAGTCATGTGAAGTGCAGTTCTGGTGCAGGCATCTGGCAAGCAGGGTCCGATAAGTATTCTCTCACTTTCCCTAATTGTTATCTCTAACCTCCCCTCATGGCCTAACCCCAACTCTTCTGGTGTTGCCTAACCATAACCGTTGGCATCCTCAGAACATGTCGCCATGGTGCCTGTCAACATGTTGACTCCATGTCGACATTCTAGTGTCGACATTATGAATGTTGAAAATGGTCACATCCTTCTTTCCAATCTTACTATCTGTTCTGGTCCCACATGGATCTATTGTCAGCCCCCTGCCTTATAATGTACGGGTGTACACAATCAAGGAGTTTGTATACCATGTGCATAAACTCGCAGATGGGTGACTGCCAGTAGCTGTGTACGCTTTGGCATACCACTCATTATTGGGCCCTCTGTGTTAGACATTTCCTAGCAGCAGTCACTTCCTACCTGTTGCCAGGGTTGCCTGTTGTGAGAGTTATGCATGAGATGCAGGATGCATCCCTCCATCCTCAGGTGCTACCTACTTAGATGGATGGAAATGGATGGCCTTCCAGACTATTCTCCATTGTATATATTGCTTTAGTTTTAATGAGATTCCTTCATGCCTGATCAATGTTGTTATAGTTCATTGCAATAAAAAGTTTCTGTATCCTGTATTTCTGTTTAATTATTTGGTTCTCACTAGGATTATTTTTATTCTGTTCAGTCCTGACCTTGGCTGGTTTCTGTATTTCCCTTGTCTCTGTCTGCCCTAACCACCTATCAAATTTATACTGTTGTATGCCACCAGACCTGACCCTGGGCAGTGTACTTACCATTCTTGTTTGCCATTAGTGTTGTACCTTATCCTGTTCACTAAATTGAACCAAATTTTTCTTTGTCCTTAGTTCAACAATCCAGTGGCCCCCATTGATCCTAGTGTACTGCCTGAATTTTTGTAATCTCACATACTCACTGTTTTAAAACGAAAACAGAGGCACTGCATAATCTTTACGCATTATGGGCCTAATTCAGACCTGATTGCAGCAGCAAATTTGTTAGCAATTGAGCAAAACCATGGGGGTCATTCCGAGTTGTTCGCTCGCAAGCTGCTTTTAGCAGCTTTGCACACGCTAAGCCGCCGCCTACTGGGAGTGAATCTTAGCTTATCAAAATTGCGAACGAAAGATTAGCAGAATTGCGAATAGACACTTCTTAGCAGTTTCTGAGTAGCTCCAGACTTACTCGGCATCTGCGATCAGTTCAGTGCTTGTCGTTCCTGGTTTGACGTCACAAACACACCCAGCGTTCGCCCAGACACTCCTCCGTTTCTCCAGCCACTCCCGCGTTTTTCCCAGAAACGGTAGCGTTTTTCCGCACACACCCATAAAACGGCCAGTTTCCGCCCAGAAACACCCACTTCCTGTCAATCACATTACGATCACCAGAACGAAGAAAAAACCTCGTAATGCCGCGAGTAAAATACCTAACTGCATAGCAAATTTACTTGGCGCAGTCGCACTGCGGACATTGCGCAGGCGCATTAGCGACTAATCGCTCTGTTGCGAGAAAAAAATAACGAGCGAACAACTCGGAATGACCCCCCATGTGCACTGCAGGTATGGCAGATATAACATGTGCAGAGAGAGTTAGATTTGGGTGGGTTATTTTGTCTTTGTGCAGGGTAAATACTGGCTGCTTTATTTTCACACTTCAATTTAGATTTCAGTTTGAACACACCCCACCCAAATGTAACTCTCTCTGCACATGTTATATCTGCCCCCCTGCAGTACACATGGGGGGTAATTGCGAATTGATTGTAGCTGTGCTAAATCGTAGCCCCGCAGAAGTGCAATAGCATCGCACAGCAGCGATGCTTTTGCATTTCAGGAGTACCTCCCGGCCAGTGCAGCTCCTGCGGCCGGCAGGGAGAACCTCTTCGCTGCCCGGGTCGCAGTGGCTGCGTGTGATGTCACGCAGCCGCCGTGGCCCGCCTCCCAACGGTCCGGCCACGCCTGCGTTGGCTGGACTGCGCCCCCTAAATGGCAGCTTAATGCCGCCATCGAGCCCCCTCCCGCCCAGCGACCACCTCTGCCTGTCAATCATGCGCTGTTCTGACCCAATCGCACCACTGCGAACAAATGCAGCGTGCGATCGGGTCTGAATGACCCTCATGGTTTTGCCCAACTGCTAATAAATTTGCAGCAGCGATCAGGTCTGAATTAGGCCCCATGTCATTATGTCAACAATATGTCTAGAGGAGAGGACCTTCCTGGAGTTAAAATAAGATATTTTGGGATCAGGTCTATGGCCCTCATTCCGAGTTGTTCGCTCGCTAGCTGCTTTTAGCAGCACTGCAAACGCTAGGCCACCGCCCTCTGGGAGTGTATCTTAGCTTAGCAGAATAGCGAACGAAAGATTAGCAGAACTGCAACTACATTTTTTTCTTGCAGTTTCTGAGTAGCTCCAGACCTACTCCTAGATTGCGAACAGCTCAGTCCGTTTAGTTCCTGATTTGACGTCACAAACACGCCCTGCGCTCGGCCAGCCACTCCCCCGTTTCTCCAGACACTCCCGCGTTTTTCACTGACATGCCTGCGTTTTTTAGCACACTAGTGGAAAACACTCAGCTACCACCCAGAAACGCCCCTTTCCTGTCAATCATTCACCGATCAGCAGTGCGACTGAAAAGCGCTGCACGAACACCAGCAAATCTACTAAGTTTTGTGTTAAACAACTTAGCGCATGCGCTCTGCGTACCATGCGTATGCGCAGTTTGCAACAAATCGCAGCATAGCGAAAATCGGCAACGAGTGAACAACTCGGAATGACCACCAATATGTGGTGGTAAATTTTTATAGTGAAAAGAGAAACAGAGGAGGAGAAAGGTGAGAGAACCGGGAAGAGGGGAGAAACACAGGCAGTGAGACAACAGAGAACTGGATGGCCTGAAGAAATGGAAGAGTGGAAAGGACCAAAAAAGGGTAGAGAGAGGTAAGAAAACTCTAGGAGTGTTGAGGGTGTGGGATTGGAGGGAGTGAGAACAAGAGGAAGGGAGAACCAGAAAGAACAGAAAACATTCATACAATGAACAACAAGCAAAATTCTGGAGAAAGAATAATGAGAGTCATGGGGAAGGGTGTGGCATAACAGAGAACCAGTGGGAGAGAGGACTGGAGTGGATGGAAATGATCCAGAGATCTGCAGAGAAAAACCACCTTGTATGACTAACATGTAAAATCTAGAAGAAAAGACAGACAAAATACCACGTAGGTAGAAATGCCATACGCTAAAGTGAGAGTTGACAATAGCAGTAATGGGATAGAGGGACGTGCAATGGATATTGCACAGAGCCTAGCATTTGTATTGGCAAGCTTTCCCACAGAAAAATAGGATTTTGATACCTACCGGTAAATCCTTTTCTCCTAGTCCGTAGAGGATGCTGGGGTCCACTTCATGACCATGGGGTAAAGACGGTTCCGCAGGAGCCATGGGCACTCTTAAGACTTTTCAATGGGTGTGAACTGTCTCCTCCCTCTATGCCCCTCCTCCAGTCCTCAGTTATAGGAACTGTGTCCAGGGAGACGGACATTTCGAGGAAAGGATTTACTTTAATACTAGTGGTGAGATACATACCAGCTCACACCTCAACCATGCCGCACAACATGGTATTCAACATAACACACGCCAACAGGCATGAACCAATTACAGCAACATGCTGAAACTAATATAACACAACATGTGTAATTCTAATGAACAAAAAACTGCATGTAAAGTACGCACTGGGACGGGCGCCCAGCATCCTCTACGGACTAGGAGAAAAGGATTTACCGGTAGGTATCAAAATCCTATTTTCTCATACGTCATAGAGGATGCTGGGGTCCACTTTATGACCATGGGGTTTATACCAAAGCTCCAGTACGGGCGGGAGAGTGCGGATGACCCTGCAGCACCGATTGACCGAACTTGAGGTCTTCATCGGCCAAGGTGTCAAACTTGTAGAACTTAGCAAATGTGTTTGACCCTGACCAAGTAGCTGCTCGGCAAAGTTGCAATGCCGAGACCCCTCCGGGCAGCCGCCCAGGATGAGCCCACCTTCCTAGTAGAATGGGCCTTCACCGACGTAGGTAACGGCAATCCAGCCGTAGAATGTGCATGCTGAATCGTACCTCTGATCCAGCACGCAATAGTCTGCTTGGAAGCAGGACACCCAATCTTGTTGGGAGCATACAGGACAAACAGAGCCTCTGTTTTCCGAATCCTAGCTGTTCTAGTGACATAAATCTTCAAAGCTCTAACCACATCTAAAGACTTTGACTCAGTGAACGTGTCAGTAACTACTGGCACCACAATAGGTTGGTTTATGTGGAAAGATGAAACCACCTTTGGAAGAAAATGTTGGCGAGTTCTCAACTCTGCCCTATCTTCATGGAAGACCAGGTAAGGGCTTTTGTGAGACAAGGTCCCCAATTCAGACACCCGCCTTGCGGATGCCAATGCCAAAAGCATCACCACTTTCCAAGTGAGAAACTTCAACTCTATCTCTTGTAGAGGCTCAAACCAATCCAATTGAAGGAACTGCAATCCCACATTAAGGTCCCATGGTGCCACTGGAGGTACAAATGAAGGCTGGATGTGCAGAACCCCTTTTACGAAGGTCTGAACCTCTGGAAGAGCGGCCAATTGTTTTTGGAAGAAAATTGACAAGGACGAAATCTGGACCTTGATTGACCCCAATCGAAGGCCCGCCTCCACACCAGCCTGCAGAAAATGGAGAAAACGTCCCAACTGAAACTCTTCCATAGGAGCCTTCTTGGATTCACACCAAGACACATATTTTCTCCAAATACGGTGGTAATGTTTCGACGTTACTCCTTTCCTGGCCTGAATAAGTGTGGGGATGACTTCCTTTGGAATACCCTTTCGGGCTAGGATCCGGCGCTCAACAGCCATGCCGTCAAATGTAGCTGCGGTAAGTCTTGATACACGCATGGCCCCTGCTGAGCAACTCCTGAAGATCTGGGTAGCAAGCCCTCCTTGGCCAGTCTGGGGCAATGAAGATTGCTCGAACCCTTGTTCTTCTTATGATCCTGAGAACTTTTGGGATCAGCGGAAGTGGAGGGAAGACATACACTGACCGGAATACCCACTGGGTCACTAGAGCATCCACTGCTATTGCTTGAGGGTCTCTCGACCTGGAACAATATATCTGAAGCTTCTTGTTGAGATGAGATGCCATCATGTCTACTTGAGGAACTCTCCAAAGACTTGTCACCTCTGCGAAGACTTCTTGGTGGAGGCCCCACTCTCCTGTGGTTTCAATATCTGTTTTACCATTTTCTGGATTTCCAGAGCCTTTTCCACCGGAAGAAATACTCTCTGAACTTCTGTGTCCAGAATCATTCCTAGAAAAGACAATCTTGTCGTCGGTTCAAACTGTGACTTTGGAAAATTTATGATCCAACCATGTTGTTGGAGTATGGACAGGGAGAGTGTGATGTTCTGTAGCAACTGCTCCCTGGATCTCGCCTTTATCAGGAGATCGTCCAGATAAGGAATTATATTGACTCCTTTTTGACAAAGGAGGACCATCATCTCCGCCATCACCTTGGTGAATACCCTCGGCGCCGTGGATAGACCGAAAGGCAACGTCTGGAACTGGTAATGGCAATCCTGAAGAATCTCAGATAAGCCTGGTGAAGATGATAAATGGGAACATGCAGGTAAGCATCCTTTATGTCTACTGATACCATGTAATTAGGGAGGCCAATCCCGGGGCATTTTTTCAATCCCGGGATTCGGGATTGAAAAATGCTCAATCCCGGGATTCCCGGGATTGCAGTAGGGATCAGTGTAGGGAGCAGGGAAAGTATATGTGGAGGGAGGCAAGGCAGGGTGGATGTAGGGAGCAAGGGAGGGTGGGTGTAGGGAGCATGTAAGGAACAGGAAGGGAGGGTGGGTGTAGGGAACAGCGGGAGAGTGGGAGTAGGGAGCAGCGGGAGGGTGGGAGTAGGGAGAAGCGGGAGAGTGGGTGTAGCGAGCAGAGGGAGGATGTCAGGAGCAGAGAGTGTGGGTGTAGGTAGCGAAGATAAACACTTACGGGCGGGCCGTGGGCACCAGCTATGGACACATACACTGACCGCGCTGGCAGCATTTCAAACGTAGCGCTGGCCGCCAGCCAGTCAGAACTGGCAGTCCGGTAGCCAATCAGGGGCCGCGGCTGCTGCCGCTTCCCTGATTGGCTGCCGGTCTGCCAGCTCTGATTGGCTGGCGGCCGGCGCTACGTTTGAAATGCCGCCAGCGCGGTCAGTACGTGTGTCCTTAGCTGATGTAACTCCCTCGCTGACAGTCGGGCAGCGGAGCTATAGTGCTCAGCGCTGTCCGGCAAAACTGCGCATGCGCACTCTAGTCCCGTGAATCAAATCCCGGCATTTTTTGGGCCCAAATCCCGGGATCCCGCCGATCCCGATCCCGGGATTGGCCTCCCTACATGTAGTCCCCCTACTCCAGACTGGAATCACTGCCCTGAGTGATTCCATCTTGAACTTGAACCGTTTCAAGTAGAGATTCAGATTTTTTAGGTTTAGGATCGGTCTGACCGAGCCGTCCGGCTTCGGAACTACAAAGAGGCTTGAATAAAACCCCTCCCTTGTTGTGACAAAGGTACCAGAACTACGACCTGATCCCGACATAATTTTTTAATTGCCGCTGTTACTGCTGCCTCTCGTTCTGGAAGAGAAGCTGGCAAGGTCGATTTGAAAAATCGGCATGGGGGAACGTCTTGAAACTCCAGCTTGTACCCCTGGGATACTATCTGCAAAACCCAGGGGTCCAGGCCAGACTGAATCCAACCTTGGCTGAACAGTTTGAGACGTGTCCCCACCCGAGAGGTCTCCCGCAAAGGAGCCCCAGCGTCATGCTGCAGATTTGGCAGAAAAGGGGTTGATTTCTGCTCCTGGGATCCTGAAGCCACTGTGGACTTCTTTCCCTTTCCCCTTCCTCTACCTGCAAAGAAGGGGGAACCGCTTTGGAAGGTTTAATACATCTTCCCCATGGTCTTCTGAACATCTGTTGTTGAAACAACAAGGATTTATCTTTGTAAATATAAGGGACTGATGTACATGCTGGACTGTATGGTTTTATTACATTTAGTCCAATGTGGACTATACATACAAGAAGTCCCAATTTAGGAAAGTGTGGTTTCAAAACAAACTGCATAAAATGAGCGGTCGCAGAATGATTTTCTTGTTGTTGTAGTATGGGGATGTAGTCATGTGACCAGCGGTCGGAGGACCACCGGTCACTATACCGATGCCGGAATCCTGACTGTTGGACAGCCTGATAGTCGGCATGCCGACTAACAGGGACTATTACCACTCGTGGGAATAGAACCTGTGGCGCGCATTAAAAATTACGTATTTAGGGGGTAATTCCAAGTTGATCGCAGCAGGAAATTTTTTAGCAGTTGGGCAAAACCATGTGCACTGCAGGTGTGGCAGATATAACATGTGCAGAGAGAGTTAGATTTGGGTGGGTTATTTTGTTTCTGTGCAGGGTAAATACTGGCTGCTTTATTTTTACACTGCAATTTAGATTGCAGATTGAACACACCACACCCACATCTATCTCTCTCTGCACATGTTATGTCTGCCTCCCCTGCAGTGCACATGGGCCCTCATTCAGAGTTGTTCGCTCGTTCTTTTTCATCGCATCGCAGCGATTTTCCGCAAACTGCGCATGCGCAATGTTCGCACTGCGACTGCGCCAAGTAAATTTGCTAAGAAGTTTGGTATTTTACTCACGGCATTACAAGGTTTTTTCTTTGTTCTGGTGATCGTTGTGTGATTGACAGGAAGTGGGTGTTTCTGGGCGGAAACTGGCCGTTTTATGGGTGTGTGTGAAAAAAGGCTGCCGTTTCTGGGAAAAACGCGGGAGTGGCTGGAGAAACGGGGGAGTGTCTGGGCGAACGCTGGGTGTGTTTGTGACGTCAAACCAGGAACGGAACTGACTGAACTGATCGCAGTGTAGGAGTAAGTCTCGAGCTACTCAGAAACTGCTTAGAAATTTTTATTCTGCTAATCTTTCGTTCGCAATTCTGCTAAGCTAAGATACACTCCCAGTAGGCGGCGGCTTAGTGTGTGCAATGCTGCTAAAAGCAGCTAGCGAGCGAACAACTCGGAATGAGGGCCCTGGTTTTGCCCAATTGCTAAAAAAATTCCTGCTGCGATCAACTTGGAATTACCCCCTATGTCATTAAAATTAATGTAATATTAATTGAATATTGAAAGTTTTTAAGGGAACACCTTTCCTGCTCACACTTATTTTTTCCTTTTTTGTCCAGTGAAAAGGGTGGAGACGTGAGCCGGTGGAGAAGTTGTCCATGGCAACCAATCAGCACTGAAGTAACAATTTTAATTTGCATACTACACAATTGTACAGAGCAGCTGATTGGTTGCCATGGGCAACCTCTCCACAGGCTCACTTCTCCATCTTTTCACTGCTTCATGAATAGACATACTTGGGTATTCAATTATCCGCAAATTCGCGGCAATTTTTCGCGGCAATCGGCCGAAAATTGCCGCGAAAACGCTCCGTTTTTCGACCTATTCAATTCCGACCGGGTTTCATGTGAAAATTCTTGCAGTGAAAAGTGCAGGTGAAAATGGGGAAATCAGCCTGTACCCCAAAAAATGCTAAACTAACATAGGAAAACAGAAGAGAAGTGTGTTAGAGATCACATTAGAGAGTTTTTGGGGACTTAAATTATGTGAAATGGCTGTTATATGCATTTTTTTTTTAAATGCAAAAAAATTATAGAAAGCAAGTTTTTTTGAGCAAAATAAATGCTCTCATTAAATTTGGAGTACATGAAAATGGGTATAAGTATATATTTGGGTCATTTTAGGGTACTTTAAAAAAAAGTGGAAACAGACCGATTACTCCCATCTGCAAGCCTAAAAACACCTGTCCCACTCATAAAGCACCCCAATATACCTGTCCCATACCTTGAACCCCAATTTCCATCACTTTTTACTTTTTCACCCCAAAAATGACATGTCATTATTGGCCAATTAAAAATAATTAAAAACTTCAACGTGCCTAATTAGTCATTAAGGGGGGTGTCCCAGGAGTTCTGTACCATATCCAAACATTTTTACCTTAAAATAGTGACTTTTCCCAACTTTTCACCTGCTTCAGAGAAGGTGAAGTGAAATTAGTGAAAAAATGATCACCGATAAATTTTCCAGGATAATTGAATAGGCTGTAATTGCGTTTCACGTGAAAAGTCCGTTTTTTCACCCGAAAACCGGACTTTTCACGTGAAAAGTCCGTTATCACTGCTAATTGAATATACCCCATAGTCTGTGAAAAAAAGACAGCAAACATCGCATGGGGATGCAGTTACATTTCCAGCAGTCGGGATCCCGGCAGTCAGGATACTAAGGCCGCAATCCCGACTGCTGACAATACTAGCAGCAGGAATCCCAGCTCACATGGGCTATTCCCACTCGTGGGTGTCCACGACACCCATAGAGTGGGAATTACTTCTGTGCATGTCCAATGGTTGTACGGCTGCGCAAAGCATTCAAGAGAGGGCAACGATGGAGAAAACAGTGAAAAAGAGCTATACTTTTCTCCATATTCCTTATGGTATAGTACACTGACTCTGTTGATATGCCTGTATATCGGTGACTGCACTCAGGGGCCGATGCAGTCATTGGGCATCATGATTGCTCATCACAAGGAACATTGCAAATTATCTAATTCTGAGTTGTGATCCTCTGCGTGATCAGTTTGCATCCTCAGTCCAGCTGACCACGCATGTGAGGAGGCTTCTGCTGGGGGGAGCCACTCGCTATACCTGCTGTCGGGATCCTGGCGCTCAGCATACCGGCGCCGGGATCCCAACCGCCGGTATACCGACACCAAGGGGTACATTTACTAAGCAGTGATAAGGGTGAAGAAGTGAGCCAGTGGAGAAATTTCCCCATCAACCAATCAGCAGCTCTGTATCATTTTATAGTATGCAAATTATAGATGTTATTTCAGTGCTGATTGGTTGCCATGGGCAACTTCTCCACTGGCTCACTTCTCCGCTCTTATCACTGCTTAGTAAATGTACCTCCTAATCTCCCTCTTGGGGTGTTCACAACACCCCTGGAGGGAGAATAGTGTGGCCCAAGTAGCGCGCCACCATGTCCGCATCGTGGCGAGCACAGCAAGCCTGCAAGGGACTCTTTTGCGCTCGCCCCACTGCCAGCATTCCGGCAGTCGGTATGCCGGTGCCGGTATGCTGGGCGCCAGGATCCAGAGCGCCGGGCACTCGTAGTACACCACTGCTGGGGAGTGTTCCGGGGGAACCCTCTCCCAGTGCTTCTTGTGAAGTGTAGCACATAACCTAAAACGGGCTAATGCCATATTCAGATGGCTTTAGCTGTGGAAGCCAATCTGTGGAATGGCAGCATTGCATTCCCCCCAGAGAAATCTATCGGGGTTGGGGCTGTAGTCAGGAATGGAAGGATCGTAGCAGATATCAGAGATATCTGTTGCGATCTCTTCTTCATACATTTAGGTGATACAAAAAATTAGTGGTTATCTGTTTTCAGGAAATAAGCCGCAAATATTTTTTTGATAAATTGCCCCATACTCTTTGGCTGCATGCTTCTGCAAATAGCCATTATTCACAATGGGGCATAGCCACACCACCAGTTGCGTAAGTTCGTCCTAGTTGACCGGAGGCAAGATTAATATTGGTGCCCCCCCCCCCCATATATATATGAGTGTGTGTGTGTGTGTGTGTGTGTGTGTATGTGTGTGTATGTGTATGTATGTGTGTATATATATATATATATATATATATATATATAAATGAAGAGAAAGAACTGCGGCAATCCATTGTGATCGAAATGGAAAATTACTGAAGTGTGAAAGCAGATGGATATTTTCTTTAAACACTGTGTTACCTAATGGATTAAATGAACGTCACAACTGGAATGTGTTTATGTAATATTCAATATTCATTACGTGGTATTTGGTCTAGGGTGCTTTAGTAATTGATACTCAGATAGCTATTGTAGCAGTGTATCGGTCTCCATGCATCGGGTTTGTCGTTTCAGTCAGCAGATGGTTAACAGGTGACTATACTTGGTAGTAGATCGTGGTCACTATCGTATTGTTAATTATTAACGTTTGTTTTGTATTTTTAGTAGAGATGAGCGGGTTCGGTTCCCCGGAATCCGAACCCCCCCCCCCCGAACTTCACCCATTTTACACGGGTCCGAGGCAGACTCGAATCCTCCCGCGTTAACCCGAGCGCGCCCGAACGTCATCATCCTGCTGTCGGATTCTCGCGCGATTCGTATTCTATATAAGGAGCCGCGCGTCGCCGCCATTTTCACTCGTGCATTGGAGATGATAGGGAGAGGACGTGTGCAGCGTTTTCTTAGTTGTGTTCAGTGTGCTGCAAATATCTGTGTGCTGCAAATATCTGTGCTCAGTGTGCTTGCAAATATCTGTGCTCAGTGTGCTGAAAATATCTACGTTCTCTGCCTGAAAAAACGCTCCATATCTGTGCTGCATTGTAGTATATAGTAGGAGGACAGTGCAGAATTTTGCTGACCAGTGACCACCAGTATTATATCAGTGCGGTACAGTAGTCCACTGCTCTACCTACCTCTGTGTCGTCAAGTATACTATCCATCCATACCTGTGGTGCATTTAAGTTTTGCGCAGTATATATATAGTAGGAGGACAGTGCATAAATTTGCTGACCACCAGTATATAATATATAGCAGTACGGTACAGTAGTCCACTGCTCTACCTACCTCTGTGTCGTCAAGTATACTATCCATCCATACCTGTGGTGCATTTAAGTTTTGCACAGTATATATATAGTAGGAGGACAGTGCATAATTTTACTGACCACCAGTATATAATATATAGCAGTACGGTACAGTAGTCCACTGCTCTACCTACCTCTGTGTCGTCAAGTATACTATCCATCCATTCTTGTAGTACTATAGGGTTTAGGATTAGTTGATATACTTCATTTTGTGACAGGAAGATTATACAATCCTGTACTGTTGTAACCATCAGCTGCCTATCCCTAGAAGCAAGCAGATCATGCCCCTACATCATACTATCACCACCTACTGTGTGACAGGTTTGCGGTTACCCTGTGCCTCGCAGACTAGCCACAACGTCCAATCCTCTGAGTCTAGCTGAGCAGTCTAGTGATGTGCACCGGACATTTTTCGGGTTTTGTGTTTTGGTTTTGGATTCGGTTCCTCGGCCGTGTTTTGGATTCGGACGCGTTTTGGCAAAACCTCACCGAAATTTTTTTGTCGGATTCGGGTGTGTTTTGGATTCGGGTGTTTTTTTCAAAAAACCCTAAAAAACAGCTTAAATCATAGAATTTGGGGGTGATTTTGATCCCATAGTATTATTAACCTCAATAACCATAATTTCTACTCATTTCCAGTCTATTCTGAACACCTCACACCTCACAATATTATTTTTAGTCCTAAAATTTGCGCCGAGGTCGCTGGATGGCTAAGCTAAGCGACACAAGTGGTCGACACAAACACCTGGCCCATCTAGGAGTGGCACTGCAGTGTCAGGCAGGATGGCACTTCAAAAAAATAGTCCCCAAACAGCACATGATGCAAAGAAAAAAGAGGCGCACCAAGGTCGCTGTGTGACTAAGATAAGCAACACAAGTGGCCGACACAAACACCTGGCCCATCTAGGAGTGGCACTGCAGTGTCAGACAGGATGGCACTTCAAAAAATAGTCCCCAAACAGCACATGATGCAAAGAAAAAAAGAGGCGCACCAAGGTCGCTGTGTGACTAAGCTAAGCGACACAAGTGGCCGACACAAACAGCTGGCCCATCTAGGAGTGGCACTGCAGTGTCAGACAGGATGGCACTTCAAAAAAATTGTCCCCAAACAGCACATGATGCAAAGAAAAATGAAAGAAAAAAGAGGTGCAAGATGGAATTGTCCTTGGGCCCTCCCACCCACCCTTATGTTGTATAAACAGGACATGCACACTTTAACGAACCCATCATTTCAGCGACAGGGTCTGCCACACGACTGTGACTGAAATGACTGGTTGGTTTGGGCCCCCACCAAAAAATAAGCAATCAATCTCTCCTTGCACAAACTGGCTCTACAGAGGCAAGATGTCCTCCTCATCATCATCCTCCGATTCTTCACCCCTTTCACTGTGTACATCCCCCTCCTCACAGATTATTAATTCGTCCTCACTGGAATCCACCATCTCAGATCCCTGTGTACTTTCTGGAGGCAATTGCTGGTGAATGTCTCCATGGAGGAATTGATTATAATTCATTTTGATGAACATCATCTTCTCCACATTTTCTGGAAGTAACCTCGTACGCCGATTGCTGACAAGGTGAGCGGCTGCACTTAACACTCTTTCGGAGTACACACTGGAGGGAGGGCAACTTAGGTAGAATAAAGCCAGTTTGTGCAAGGGCCTCCAAATTGCCTCTTTTTCCTGCCAGTATACGTACGGACTGTCTGACGTGCCTACTTGGGTGCGGTCACTCATATAATCCTCCACCATTCTTTCAATGGTGAGAGAATCATATGCAGTGACAGTAGACGACATGTCAGTAATCGTTGGCAGGTCCTTCAGTCCGGACCAGATGTCAGCACTCGCTCCAGACTGCCCTGTATCACCGCCAGCGGGTGGGCTCGGAATTCTTAGCCTTTTCCTCGCACCCCCAGTTGCGGGAGAATGTGAAGGAGGAGATGTTGACGGGTCACGTTCCGCTTGACTTGACAATTTTCTCACCAGCAGGTCTTTGAACCTCTGCAGACTTGTGTCTGCCGGAAAGAGAGATCCAACGTAGGTTTTAAATCTAGGATCGAGCACGGTGGCCAAAATGTAGTGCTCTGATTTCAACAGATTGACCACCTGTGAATCCTGGTTAAGCGAATTAAGGGCTCCATCCACAAGTCCCATATGCCTAGCGGAATCGCTCTGTTTTAGCTCCTCCTTCAATGTCTCCAGCTTATTCTGCAAAGCCTGATGAGGGGAATGACCTGACTCAGGCTGGCAGTGTCTGAACTGACTTCACGTGTGGCAAGTTCGAAGAGTTGCAGAACCTTGCACAACGTTGAAATCATTCTCCACTGCGCTTGAGTCAGGTGCATTCCCCCTCCTTTGTCTATATCGTGGGCAGATGTATAGGCTTGAATGGCCTTTTGCTGCTCCTCCATCCTCTGAAGCATATAGAGGGTTGAATTCCACCTCGTTACCACCTCTTGCTTCAGATGATGGCAGGGCAGGTTCAGGAGTGTTTGCTGGTGCTCCAGTCTTCTGTACGCGGTGGCTGAATGCCGAAAGTGGCCCGCAATTCTTCGGGCCACCGACAGCATCTCTTGCACGCCCCTGTCGTTTTTTAAATAATTCTGCACCACCAAATTCAATGTATGTGCAAAACATGGGACGTGCTGGAATTTGCCCAGATGTAATGCACGCACAATATTGCTGGCGTTGTCCGATGTCACAAATCCCCAGGAGAGTCCAATTGGGGTAAGCCATTCTGCGATGATCTTTCTCAGTTTCCGTAAGAGGTTGTCAGCTGTGTGCCTCTTCTGGAAAGCGGTGATACAAAGCGTAGCCTGCCTAGGAACGAGTTGGCGTTTGCGAGATGCTGCTACTGGTGCCGCCGCTGCTGTTCTTGCTGCGGGAGGCAATACATCTACCCAGTGGGCTGTCACAGTCATATAGTCCTGAGTCTGCCCTGCTCCACTTGTCCACATGTCTGTGGTTAAGTGGACATTGGGTACAACTGCATTTTTTAGGACACTGGTGACTCTTTTTCTGAGGTCTGTGTACATTTTCGGTATCGCCTGCCTAGAGAAATGGAACCTAGATGGTATTTGGTACCGGGGACACAGTACCTCAATCAAGTCTCTAGTCCTCTGAATTAACGGTGGATACCGGAACCACGTTTCTCACCGCCCAGGCTGCCAAGGCCTGAGTTATCTGCTTTGCAGCAGGATGACTGCTGTGATATTTCATCTTCTTCGCAAAGGACTGTTGGACAGTCAATTGCTTACTGGAAGTAGTACAAGTGGTCTTCCGACTTCCCCTCTGGGATGACGATCGACTCCCAGCAGCTACAACAGCAGCGCCAGCAGCAGTAGGCGTTACACTCAAGGATGCATCGGAGGAATCCCAGGCAGGAGAGGACTCGTCAGACTTGCCAGTGACATGGCCTGCAGGACTATTGGCTTTCCTGGGTAAGGAGGAAATTGACACTGAGGGAGTTGGTGGTGTGGTTTGCAGGAGCTTGGTTACAAGAGGAAGGGATTTAGTGGTCAGTGGACTGCTTCCGCTGTCACCCAAAGTTTTTGAACTTGTCACTGACTTATGATGAATGCGCTGCAGGTGACGTATAAGGGAGGATGTTCCGAGGTGGTTAACGTCCTTACCCCTACTTATTACAGCTTGACAAAGGCAACACACGGCTTGACACCTGTTGTCCGCATTTGTGTTGAAATATCTCCACACCGAAGAGCTGATTTTTTTTGTATTTTGACCAGGCATGTCAATGGCCATATTCGTCCCACGGACAACAGGTGTCTCCCCGGGTGCCTGACTTAAACAAACCACCTCACCATCAGAATCCTCCTTGTCAATTTCCTCCCCAGTGCCAGCAACACCCATATCCTCATCCTAGTGTACTTCAACAGTGACATCTTCAATTTGACTATCAGGAACTGGACTGCGGGTGCTCCTTCCAGCACTTGCAGGGGGCGTGCAAATGGTGGAAGGTGCAAGCTCTTCCCGTCCAGTGTTGGGAAGGTCAGGCATCGCAACCGACACAATTGGACTCTCCTTGGGAATTTGTGATTTAGAAGAACGCACAGTTCTTTGCTGTGCTTTTGCCAGCTTAAGTCTTTTCATTTTTCTAGCGAGAGGATGAGTGCTTCCATCCTCATGTGAATCTGAACCACTAGCCATGAACATAGGCCAGGGCCTCAGCCGTTCCTTGCCACTCCGTGTCGTAAATGGCATATTGGCAAGTTTACGCTTCTCATCAGATGCTTTCAATTTTGATTTTTGGGTCATTTTACTGAACTTTTGTTTTTTGGATTTTACATGCTCTCTACTATGACATTGGGCATCGGCCTTGGCAGACGACGTTGATGGCATTTCATCGTCTCGGCCATGACTAGTGGCAGCAGCTTCAGCACGAGGTGGAAGTGGATCTTGATCTTTCCCTATTTTAACCTCCACATTTTTGTTCTCCATTTTTTAATGTGTGGAATTATATGCCAGTAACTATCAATAGCAATGGCCTACTACTATATATACTGCGCACAACTGAAATGCACCACAGGTATGGATGGATAGTATACTTGACGACACAGAGGTAGGTAGAGCAGTAGCCTTCCGTACCGTACTGCTTTATATACTGGTGGTCACTGTCAGCAAACTGCAAAACTAAAATGCACCACAGGTATAGAATGTAGATGGATAGTATACTTAATGACGACACAGAGGTAGGTACAGCAGTGGCCTTCCGTACCGTACTGCTATATATAGTATACTGGTGGTCACTGTGTCAGCAAACTGCAAAACTAAAATGCACCACAGGTATAGAATGTAGATGGACAGTATACTTAATGACGACACAGAGGTAGGTACAGCAGTGGCCTTCCGTACCGTACTGCTATATATAGTATACTGGTGGTCACTGTGTCAGCAAACTGCAAAACTAAAATGCACCACAGGTATAGAATGTAGATGGATAGTATACTTAATGACGACACAGAGGTAGGTACAGCAGTGGCCTTCCGTACCGTACTGCTATATATAGTATACTGGTGGTCACTGTGTCAGCAAACTGCAAAACTAAAATGCACCACAGGTATAGAATGTAAATGGATAGTATACTTAATGACGACACAGAGGTAGGTACAGCAGTGGCCTTCCGTACCGTACTGCAATATATAGTATACTGGTGGTCACTGTGTCAGCAAACTGCAAAACTAAAATGCACCACAGGTATAGAATGTAGATGGATAGTATACTTAATGACGACACAGAGGTAGGTACAGCAGTGGCCTTCCGTACCATACTGCTATATATACTGGTGGTCACTGTGTCAGCAAACTGCAAAACTAAAATGCACCACAGGTATAGAATGTAGATGGATAGTATACTTAATGATGACACACAGGTAGGTACAGCAGTGGCCTTCCGTACCGTACTGCTATATATAGTATACTGGTGGTCACTGTGTCAGCAAACTGCAAAACTAAAATGCACCACAGGTATAGAATGTAGATGGATAGTATACTTAATGACGACATTGAGGTAGGTACAGCAGTGGCCTTTCATACTGTACTGCTATATATACTGGTGGTCACTGTGTCAGCAAACTGCAAAACTAAAATGCACCACAGGTATAGAATGTAGATGGATAGTATACTTAATGACGACACAGAGGTAGGTACAGCAGTGGCCTTCCGTACCGTACTGCTATATATACTGGTGGTCACTGTGTCAGCAAACTGCAAAACTAAAATGCACCACAGGTATAGAATGTAGATGGATAGTATACTTAATGACGACACAGAGGTAGGTACAGCAGTGGCCTTCCGTACCGTACTGCTATTTATAGTATACTGGTGGTCACTGTGTCAGCAAACTGCAAAACTAAAATGCACCACAGGTATAGAATGTAGATGGATAGTATACTTAATGACGACACAGAGGTAGGTACAGCAGTGGCCTTCCGTACCGTACTGCTATATATACTGGTGGTCACTGTGTCAGCAAACTGCAAAACTAAAATGCACCACAGGTATACAATGTAGATGGATAGTATACTTAATGACGACACAGAGGTAGGTACAGCAGTGGCCTTCCGTACCGTACTGCTATATATACTGGTGGTCACTATGTCAGCAAACTGCAAAACTAAAATGCACCACAGGTATAGAATGTAGATGGATAGTATACTTAATGACGACACAGAGGTAGGTACAGCAGTGGCCTTCCGTACCGTACTGCTATATATACTGGTGGTCACTGTGTCAGCAAACTGCAAAACTAAAATGCACTACAGGTATAGAATGTAGATGGATAGTATACTTAATGACGACACAGAGGTAGGTACAGCAGTGGCCTTCCGTACCGTACTGCTATATATAGTATACTGGTGGTCACTGTGTCAGCAAACTGCAAAACTAAAATGCACCACAGGTATAGAATGTAGATGGATAGTATACTTAATGTTGACACAGAGGTAGGTACAGCAGTGGCCTTCCGTACCGTACTGCTATATATACTGGTGGTCACTGTGTCAGCAAACTGCAAAACTAAAATGCACCACAGGTATAGAATGTAGATGGATAGTATACTTAATGATGACACAGAGGTAGGTACAGCAGTGGCCTTCCGTACCGTACTGCTATATATACTGGTGGTCACTGTGTCAGCAAACTGCAAAACTAAAATGCACCACAGGTATAGAATGTAGATGGATAGTATACTTAATGACGACACAGAGGTAGGTACAGCAGTGGCCTTCCGTACCGTACTGCTATATATACTGGTGGTCACTGTGTCAGCAAACTGCAAAACTAAAATGCACTACAGGTATAGAATGTAGATGGATAGTATACTTAATGACGACACAGAGGTAGGTACAGCAGTGGCCTTCCGTACCGTACTGCTATATATAGTATACTGGTGGTCACTGTGTCAGCAAACTGGAAAACTAAAATGCACCACAGGTATAGAATGTAGATGGATAGTATACTTAATGACGACACAGAGGTAGGTACAGCAGTGGCCTTCCGTACCGTACTGCTATATATACTGGTGGTCACTGTGTCAGCAAACTGCAAAACTAAAATGCACCACAGGTATAGAATGTAGATGGATAGTATACTTAATGATGACACAGAGGTAGGTACAGCAGTGGCCTTCCGTACCGTACTGCTATATATACTGGTGGTCACTGTGTCAGCAAACTGCAAAACTAAAATGCACCACAGGTATAGAATGTAGATGGATAGTATACTTAATGACGACACAGAGGTAGGTACAGCAGTGGCCTTCCGTACCGTACTGCTATATATACTGGTGGTCACTGTGTCAGCAAACTGCAAAACTAAAATGCACTACAGGTATAGAATGTAGATGGATAGTATACTTAATGACGACACAGAGGTAGGTACAGCAGTGGCCTTCCGTACCGTACTGCTATATATAGTATACTGGTGGTCACTGTGTCAGCAAACTGCAAAACTAAAATGCACCACAGGTATAGAATGTAGATGGATAGTATACTTAATGACGACACAGAGGTAGGTACAGCAGAGGCCTTCCGTACCGTACTGCTATATATAGTATACTGGTGGTCACTGTGTCAGCAAACTGCAAAACTAATATGCACCACAGGTATATAATGTAGATGGATAGTATACTTAATGATGACACAGAGGTAGGTACAGCAGTGGCCTTCCGTACCGTACTGCTATATATAGTATACTGGTGGTCACTGTGTCAGCAAACTGCAAAACTAAAATGCACCACAGGTATAGAATGTAGATGGATAGTATAATTAATGACGACACAGAGGTAGGTACAGCAGTGGCCTTCTGTACCGTACTGCTATATATACTGGTGGTCACTGTGTCAGCAAACTGCACAACTGAAATGCACCACAGGTATAGAATCTAGATGGATAGTATACTTAATGACGACACAGAACACCTCACACCTCACAATATTATTTTTAATCCTAAAATTTGCACCGAGGTCGCTGGATGACTAAGCTAAGCGACCCAAGTGGCCGACACAAACACCTGGCCCATCTAGGAGTGGCACTGCAGTGTCAGGCAGGATGGCACTTCAAAAAAATAGTCCCCAAACAGCACATGATGCAAAGAAAAAAGAGGTGCACCAAGGTCGCTGGATGGCTAAGCTAAGCGACACAAGTGGCCGACACAAACACCTGGGCCATCTAGGAGTGGCACTGCAGTGTCAGGCAGGATGGCACTTCAAAAAAATAGTCCCCAAACAGCACATGATGCAAAGAAAAATGAAAGAAAAAAGAGGTGCAAGATGGAATTGTCCTTGGGCCCACCCACCCACCCTTATGTTGTATAAACAGGACATGCACACTTAAACAAACCCATCATTTCAGCGACAGGGTCTGCCACACAACTGTGACTGAAATGACTGGTTGGTTTGGGCCCCCACCAAAAAAGAAGCAATCGATCTCCCCTTGCACAAACTGGCTCTACAGAGGCAAGATGTCCACCTCCTCCTCATCGTCCGATTCCTCACCCCTTTCACTGTGTACATCCCCTTCCTCACAGATTATTAATTCGTCCCCACTGGAATCCACCATCTCAGGTCCCTGTGTACTTTCTGGAGGCAATTGCTGGTGAATGTCTCCACGGAGGAATTGATTATAATTAATTTTGATGAACATCATCTTCTCCACATTTTCTGGAAGTAACCTCGTACGCCGATTGCTGACAAGGTGAGCAGCTGCACTAAACACTCTTTCGGAGTACACACTGGAGGGTGGGCAACTTAGGTAAAATAAAGCCAGTTTCTGCAAGGGCCTCCAAATTGCCTCTTTATCCTACCAGTATATGTACGGACTGTCTGACGTGCCTACTTGGATGCGGTCACTCATATAATCCTCCACCATTCTTTCAATGGTGAGAGAATCATATGCAGTGACAGTAGACGACATGTCAGTAATCGTTGGCAGGTCCTTCAGTCCGGACCAGATGTCAGCACTCGCTCCAGACTGCCCTGCATCACCGCCAGCGGGTGGGCTCGGAATTCTTAGCCTTTTCCTCACACCCCCAGTTGCGGGTGAATGTGAAGGAGGAGCTGTTGACGGGTCACGTTCCGCTTGACTTGACAATTTTCTCACCAGCAGGTCTTTGAACCTCTGCAGACTTGTGTCTGCCGGAAAGAGAGATACAACGTAGGTTTTAAATCTAGGATCGAGCACGGTGGCCAAAATGTAGTGCTCTGATTTCAACAGATTGACCACCCGTGAATCCTGGTTAAGCGAATTAAGGGCTCCATCCACAAGTCCCACATGCCTAGCGGAATCGCTCTGTTTTAGCTCCTCCTTCAATGTCTCCAGCTTCTTCTGCAAAAGCCTGATGAGGGGAATGACCTGACTCAGGCTGGCAGTGTCTGAACTGACTTCACGTGTGGCAAGTTCAAAGGGTTGCAGAACCTTGCACAACGTTGAAATCATTCTCCACTGCGCTTGAGTCAGGTGCATTCCCCCTCCTTTGCCTATATCGTAGGCAGATGTATAGGCTTGAATGGCCTTTTGCTGCTCCTCCATCCTCTGAAGCATATAGAGGGTTGAATTCCACCTCGTTACCACCTCTTGCTTCAGATGATGGCAGGGCAGGTTCAGGAGTGTTTGCTGGTGCTCCAGTCTTCGGCACACGGTGGCTGAATGCCGAAAGTGGCCCGCAATTCTTCGGGCCACCGACAGCATCTCTTGCACGCCCCTGTCATTTTTTAAATAATTCTGCACCACCAAATTCAATGTATGTGCAAAACATGGGACGTGCTGGAATTTGCCCAGATGTAATGCACGCACAATATTGCTGGCGTTGTCCGATGTCACAAATCCCCAGGAGAGTCCATTTGGGGTAAGCCATTCTGCGATGATCTTCCTCAGTTTCCGTAAGAGGTTGTCAGCTGTGTGCCTCTTCTGGAAAGCGGTGATACAAAGCGTAGCCTGCCTATGAACGAGTTGGCGTTTGCGAGATGCTGCTACTGGTGCCGCCGCTGCTGTTCTTGCTGCGGGAGGCAATACATCTACCCAGTGGGCTGTCACAGTCATATAGTCCTGAGTCTGCCCTGCTCCACTTGTCCACATGTCCGTGGTTAAGTGGACATTGGGTACAACTGCATTTTTTAGGACACTGGTGACTCTTTTTCTGAGGTCTGTGTACATTTTCGGTATCGCCTGCCTAGAGAAATGGAACCTAGATGGTATTTGGTACCGGGGACACAGTACCTCAATCAAGTCTGTAGTTGCCTGTGAATTAACGGTGGATACCGGAAACACGTTTCTCACCACCCAGGCTGCCAAGGCCTGAGTTATCCGCTTGGCAGCAGGATGACTGCTGTGATATTTCATCTTCCTCGCAAAGGATTGTTGGACAGTCAATTACTTACTGGAAGTAGTACAAGTGGTCTTCCGACTTCCCCTCTGGGATGACGATCGACTCCCAGCAGCAACAACAGCAGCGCCAGCAGCAGTAGGAGTTACACTCAAGGATGCATCAGAGGAATCCCAGGCAGGAGAGGACTCGTCAGACTTGCCAGTGACATGGCCTGCAGGACTATTGGCTTTCCTGTGTAAGGAGGAAATTGACACTGAGGGAGTTGGTGGTGTGGTTTGCAGGAGCTTGGTTACAAGAGGAAGGGATTTAGTGGTCAGTGGACTGCTTCCTCTGTCATCCAAAGTTTTTGAACTTGTCACTGACTTATGATGAATGCGCTGCAGGTGACGTATAAGGGAGGATGTTCCGAGGTGGTTAACGTCCTTACCCCTACTTATTACAGCTTGACAAAGGCAACACACGGCTTGACACCTGTTGTCCGCATTTGTGTTGAAATAATTCCACATCGAAGAGGTGATTTTTTTTGTAATTTGACCAGGCATGTCAATGGCCATATTCGTCCCACGAACAACAGGTGTCTCCCCGGGTGCCTGACTTAAACATACCACCTCACCATCAGAATCCTCCTTGTCAGTTTCCTCCTCAGTGCCAGCAACACCCATATCCTCATCCTGGTGTACTTCAACAGTGACATCTTCAATTTTACTATCAGGAACTGGACTGCGGGTGCTCCTTCCAGCACTTGCAGGGGGCGTGCAAATGGTGGAAGGCGCCACCTCTTCCCGTCCAGTGTTGGGAAGGTCAGGCATCGCAGCCGACACAATTGGACTCTCCTTGGGGATTTGTGATTTAGAAGAACGCACAGTTCTTTGCTGTGCTTTTGCCAGCTTAAGTCTTTTCATTTTTCTAGCAAGAGGATGAGTGCTTCCATCCTCATGTAAAGCTGAACCACTAGCCATGAACATAGGCCAGTGCCTCAGCCGTTCCTTGCCACTCCATGTCGTAAATGGCATATTGGCAAGTTTACGCTTCTCCTCAGACGCTTTTAATTTTGATTTTTGGTTCATTTTACTGAACTTTTGTGTTTTGGATTTTACATGCTCTCTACTATGACATTGGGCATCGGCCTTGGCAGACGACGTTGATGGCATTTCATCAGCTCGGCCATGACTAGTGGCAGCAGCTTCAGCACGAGGTGGAAGTGGATCTTGATCTTTCCCTATTTTACCCTCCACATTTTTGTTCTCCATTTTTTTAATGTGTGGAATTATATGCCAGTATCAATAGCAATGGCCTACTACTATATGTACTGTGCACAACTGAAATGCACCACAGGTATGGATGGATAGTATACTTGACGACACAGAGGTAGGTAGAGCAGTGGCCTACTGTACCGTACTGCTATATATTATAAACTGGTGGTCAGCAAACTGTGCAAAACTTAAATGCACCACAGGTATGGATGGATAGTATACTTGACGACACAGAGGTAGGTAGAGCAGTGGCCTTCTGTACCGTACTGCTGTATATTATATACTGGTGGTCAGCAAACTGTGCAAAACTTAAATGCACCACAGGTATGGATGGATAGTATACTTGACGACACAGAGGTAGGTAGAGCAGTGGCCTTCTGTACCGTACTCCTATATATTATATACTGGTGGTCAGCAAAATTATGCACTGTACTCCTACTGTGTACTACAATGCAGCACAGATATGGAGCGTTTTTCAGGCAGAGAACGTATAATACTGGTGGTCACTGGTCAGCAAAACTCTGCACTGTACTCCTCCTATATAATACTGCTGGTCCCCAGTCCCCACAATAAAGCAGTGTGAGCACAGATATATGCAGCACACTGAGCACAGATATGGAGCGTTTTTCAGGCAGAGAACGTATAATACTGGTGGTCACTGGTCAGCAAAACCCTGCACTGTACTCCTATATAATACTGCTGGTCCCCAGTCCCCACAATAAAGCAGTGTGAGCACAGATATATGCAGCACACTGAGCACAGATATAGAGCGTTTTTCAGGCAGACAACGTATAGTGGTGGTCACTGGTCAGCAAAACTCTGCACTGTACTCCTCCTATATAATACTGCTGGTCCCCAGTCCCCACAATAAAGCAGTGTGAGCACAGATATATGCAGCACACTGAGCACAGATATGGAGCGTTTTTCAGGCAGAAAACGTATAATACTGGTGGTCACTGGTCAGCAAAACTCTGCACTGTACTCAGGGCCAGATTAAGCTTTGGGGGGGCCTGGGGCACTTAGGACAAGAGGGCCCTGGTGGAGGGGGGGGGGGGTATATTAGGTTGTGCATAGCTTTTAACATGACCTATTCCAGGAGGGACACAATGCTCTCTACCTGGACTTCCCTTTTAATATATGATTGGCATCACCTGTGTTGAACTATTTCATTGATAAAATAGGTATTTCAACAACAATGTTTACAATTATAAATTTTGAGGGTAGTTCTGGAATGGGTCTGGTGGGAGGTATGGATTGTTTATATTACATATAAACCAATGGTGTATATTAGATTTAAACTAATAGTTTATCAAGGCCTGGGTACTGTTTATATCTCCACTTAATAGAGAGATAACTATTTTGTAATGTTTTCCTGCAGTGGAACAATGACATCTTAAGCTTAAAATACGCATAGAAAAATCTGTAATTTATCTTGCAAAAATGCAATAGATAGGTCACTTACAGCTCTCTCCCCTCTATTATCTCTCCTCTGGTCAGGAAGCTCCATCGGTATCTCTTGAAACCTGATACACCTAGGTCTATGCCTGCAATGCATACTGGCAGCCTGGTTCTGCTGCTGCACAAGAGGTAGAGCTAGTAATGTCAGTATGCTCTGGCTGGGGGCCCCTTGACAGAGGGGGGCCTGGGGTACAGTATGCCCTGCATCCCCACCATAATTTGGCTATGACTGTATTCCTCCTATATAATACTGCTGGTCCCTAGTCCCCACAATAAAGCAGTGTGAGCACAGATATATGCAGCACACTGAGCACAGATATGGAGCGTTTTTCAGGCAGACAACGTATAGTGGTGGTCACTGGTCAGCAAAACTCTGCACTGTACTCCTCCTATATAATACTGATGGTCCCCAGTCCCCATAATAAAGCAGTGTGAGCACAGATATATGCAGCACACTGAGCACATATATGGAGTGTTTTTCAGGCAGACAACGTATAATATTGGTGGTCACTGGTCAGCAAAACTCTGCACTGTACTCCTCCTATAATACTGCTGGTCCCCAGAATAAAGATATGCAGCCCCCTGAAAATCAAAAAGTGAGAGGACGCCAGCCACGTCCTCTCACTATCATTTCCAATGCACGAGTGAAAAATGGCGGCGACGCGCGGCTCCTTATATAGAATCCGAATCTCGCGAGAATCCGACAGCGGGATGATGACGTTCGGGCGCGCTCGGGTTAACCGAGCCATACGGGAGAATCCGAGTATGCCTCGGACCCGTGTAAAATGGGTGAAGTTCGGGGGGGGGGTTCGGATTCCGAGGAACCGAACCCGCTCATCTCTAGAAATGAGTGGAAATTGTGGTTATTGAGGTTAATAATACTATGGGATCAAAATGACCAAATTCTATGATTTAAGCTGTTTTTGAGGGTTTTTTGTAAAAAAACACCCGAATTCAAAACACACCCGAATCCGACAAAAAATTTTCAGGGAGGTTTTGCCAAAACGCGTCTGAATCCAAAACACGGCCGCGGAACCGAATCCAAAACCAAAACACAAAAAATGTCCGGTGCTATCACTAATTTTTATGTATTGAGAACCTCTGCTCGTTTTTTCACAGCACGCCGTGTGGGGGGCCGGGAGACAGCGCAGCGGCTCCACTGGTCACCAGGCAACAAGGCATCTGTGTCGCATTGCCATGGAGAGCCCAGCGGAAACAGCTAGACGCGACCGGGACCCCGCTCTCCAACGTCGTGGTGTCTCCAACCTATGTAGGTTAGTTGTTTATTTTGTCTCTGCTTGTTTCTAACATTTATGCCAGCCTTGAAAACGGTGCTTGCGGCACTGAAACGTCTGCCTTAATGGCAATGGTTATATGCATGTAACTCAATAAGAATTCTTTTCACCACAATGGAGTGCCGCAGTTCTTGCTCTTCATTTGTACATATCACACTGAATGCACCCTCCAACTAAGGTATACAGCATTGAGTGCCGGTTCTTCTGGTTTTGTTATATATATATATATATATATATATATATATATATATATATATATATATATATATATGTATATATATATATATATATACATATATAAAATGGTGTTCTGGAAAAAATATATATACATATATATTTTTTGTTGTCATTTATTTATTTATTTTAAAGCACACATTTCTTAGCAGTCATACCTAGGATTAGGCCTCGTGACTTGTTACACTGAAAGCAGACACCTTACTGATAGAGCTATTTGCTCGTGCATAGCAAGCTTCCAGATTCTAACTACTGTATATGAAGCTACTAGGTACAATTGTCAGTTCAAAACCATTGCAACTAGGCAGATCTATGCAATCACACACTACATAGAGCTGCTCAGTCGCTCACAATACTGATTTATTTCTCTGACAATTTATTTTGCAAGTGTCATAGTCAGGATTAGAACCCACAACCTAATGTGCTGGAAGCAGACACTTTACTGATAGAGTTATTTGTTCCTTCCTATATAGGGAGCATGAAAATTCTAACTAACTAGTTACTTGTAATTGTCAGAGAAGTGTTAGGGTCTCCTGCCCTGTGCTGCCACGTCGTCATGGCAACCGGGAGACAAGTGCTAGCGGAGTAACCTGAGCGCAGCTGATACTCCGGTTCGGGTCTTTTGCTGTGCAGTGGTTATAGGCTCTGTGCACGGCAGGGGATCCGGTGCTGGTTTTTGTGCTCACAGTCTGTGAGGTCTGAGTGGGGCGTGGACAGCACCTGCTTTATAAGGCCTCTTTTCAGCGTAAGCAGATGCTGCTGAATCTTTGTTGGTTAGTCAGTTCATGAAAGTTAGCCAGTACTGTGTAGCTTTGTATTTGTTTGTTGCTTACTGCAAATAGGCCTGGGGATTTGGTATTACACTCTGCCAATCCAGACCTAGCAGTAAGACTGGAGTCAGTCGTTTAGCTTGCTGGGGTTCTGTTACTACTCTGTGAACTTAGCAAGTTTGCGGCTGTATTCTAAGACTTGCCTGTCTAATCCTGTCTCACTGTGCTAGGTGTCAGGGGTCAGTTTAGTGGCAGTAAGCTAAAACCTGTGCACTGCCAGTGAGAATCAGGATTGTGGAGACTCTCCTTGTGTCTATCATTCCATCTCTGACCAAGGAGTTTACTGCCACACCCGTTGGTAACCCTTTAGGGTTTTGCTGTTGCCCTTAGCAACAGCATTTCGGGTTCTCTACGTATTAAAACACAACATCTTGCTTTTCCATCTGAGCAGTTCTAATACAAGGGAGATACCCAGTTCCTTAGCCTCTGGGCTTCTCTGTTCACTTTGTGTGTATTTTGTTACCCTATCACCTTCTGTGTACGTTATGTCATATTCCCCAGTTTGTCTGTGAGTCCATTTGTTTTGCATAACAGTTCAAACACCAGTACATTCCTGCAGACACTGGAGTGCATAACAGTTCTGACACCAGTACTTTCCTGCAGGCACTGGTGTGCATAACATATTCAGCAGCCTAATACTCCTGTTGAAATTTTGTGGGAATATGGAGCATACCCCTCAAAATACGTTGCAACAGGTGGTCGATCAGGTGCAGGTCCTGACTCGACAATTTAATGATTTGTCCATTAAAATGCACACCTCCCAGGCTGCTGGCGGAGCTCCCGCAGCAGCAGCACCTGCAGGGGTTAAGGAGCCGAAAGTAAATCTCCCGGATCGTTTTTCTGGAGATCGCTCGCAGTTCTTTTGTTTCAAGGAGAGCTGCAAGCTATACTTCCGGCTTAGGCCTCAGTCTTCTGGGTCGGAGATTCAGCGGGTGGGCATAGTGATTTCCTTGCTACAAGGAGACCCACAGGTCTGGGCATATGGGTTGCAGCCTGACTGTCCGTCGCTTAAAAGTGTTGATGCTTTTTTTACGGCACTGGGCATGTTGTATGATGACCCTGACAAGACGGCCTCAGCCGAGGCTCAGATTTCGATCCTTAAGCAAGGGCGAAGGCCAGTTGAGGTTTACTGTACGGAGTTTCGGAGGTTGGCCCATGATACCCAGTGGAATGACCCAGCCCTGAGACACCAGTACCGAAGAGGTCTTTCTAACCAGATAAAGGACCAACTGGTACAATATCCCTTGCCTGATAGCTTGGATCAGCTCATGCAGTTATCCATCCGGGTGGATAGACGGCTGAGAGAGCGTAGGCTTGAAAGGGAGACTGAGATTTCCTTCCTTCCCAAGGGAACCTCAGACTCTGAGGAATTTTCTGAGGAGCCTATGCAGATTGGGGCTACCTGCCTCTCCTCGCGTGAGAAGACGCGGAGGAGACAGCAGGGGTTGTGTTTGTACTGTGGGAATAAAGGTCATGTGGTAGTATCATGCCCAGAAAAGCCGGAAAACTTCAGGGCCTGAGGGTGATGGGAAATATCCTGTCAGGCCAGAAGTCAGAATTTCCCAAGAAGACTTTTATCATTCCGGTGACCTTGAAGATCCTCGGTCAAACTGTCAAGACTGAGGCCTTTGTGGACAGTGGGGCCGACGGGGTTTTTATGGACCGCCAATTCGCCCTGAAACACTCTGTTCCCTTAGTACCCTTGGCATCGGAAATTGAGATTTGTGGGTTAAACGGGGAACCATTATCCCAAGGTAAAATTACCTCTTGCACTAGCCAGATTTCTTTGTTTATTGGAGCCACACACTCTGAAAAATTGTCCTTTTATGTGACTGTCTGTACTTTTGCCCCATTGGTGTTGGGGTTACCCTGGTTAAGGGCCCACAATCCTCAATTTGACTGGGTCTCTGGGGAGATTCTTAGTTGGGGTACTGATTGTTTCAGGAGTTGCTTGAGCCTTCCAGTCAGGCTCTCGCAGCTAAGTTTGCCAGGATTGCCAGGGTGTTATGCAGATTTTGCGGACGTGTTCTCCAAAAAAGTTGCAGAGGTACTACCTCCCCATCGCCCCTATGACTGTGCCATTGATTTGTTGCCAAATGCTAAGCTTCCCAAGAGCAGGTTGTACTCCCTGTCACGTCCTGAGACTCAGGCTATGGCAGAGTACATTCAGGAGAACTTGGCTAAGGGATTTATCAGACCTTCACAGTCTCCAGTTGGGTCGGGGTTCTTCTTCGTGGGTAAAAAGGACGGTTCGTTGCGACCCTGCATCGACTTCAGGGAATTGAACCGTATCACGATTAAAAACTCATACCCACTGCCTCTCATTTCGGTCTTGTTTGACCAGCTTCGTACTGCCACCATTTTTTCTAAGATTGACCTACGCGGTGCGTACAATCTAATCCGAATAAGAGAGGGGGATGAATGGAAGACTGCCTTTAATACCCACTCAGGGCATTATGAATATTTGGTGATGCCTTTTGGGCTCTGTAATGCCCCGGCAGTCTTCCAGGATTTCATGAATGATGTGCTCAGGGAATATTTGGATAGATTCTTAGTTGTATACTTAGATGACATCCTAATCTTCTCCCATTCCCTGGAGGAACATCGGAAGCATGTACGCTTAGTCCTCCAGAAACTCAGAGACCACCGGCTTGGGGCGAAGCTGGAGAAGTGCGAATTTGAAGTTCAGCAAATCGCATTTCTAGGATATATTATCTCCCCAGAAGGTTTCCAAATGGAGGGTTCCAAGGTACAGGCAGTTCTGGATTGGGTGCAGCCCACTAGTTTGAAGGCGCTTCAGCGTTTCCTGGGCTTTGCGAATTTTTATAGACGATTTATCGCTGGATTTTCGTCTATAGTGGCGCCCTTGGTGGCACTCACTAAGAAAGGGGCGGATGTTGCTCACTGGTCTTGTGAGGCTAAAGCGGCTTTTGCCCGTCTCAAAAGGGCATTTGTTTCGGCCAAGGTGCTGCGACACCCAGATCCAGAGCGTCCTTTTGTGGTGGAGGTGGATGCCTCTGAGATGGGTATTGGGGCAGTGCTTTCTCAGATGGGAGTGTCTGATAATCGCCTTCATCCCTGTGCTTACTTTTCCCGTAAATTTTCGCCTGCCGAGATGAATTATGACGTGGGTAACCGGGAATTGTTGGCTATTAAGGATGCACTCGAGGAGTGGAGACACTGGCTTGAGGGGGCTAAGTTTGTGGTCTCAATTCTCACTGACCATAAGAATCTGGCATATTTAGAGTCAGCGAAGCGTCTCAATGCCAGGCAGGCACGATGGGCTTTGTTTTTTGCTCGCTTTAATTTTTTGATAACATATCGCCCTGGGTCAAAAAACATCAAGGCTGATGCGCTCTCGCGGAGTTTTGCTCCAATCCAGGAGACCACCGAGGAGCCGTTGCCCATTGTTTCCCCATCATGTATTAAAGTGGGCATTACCCAGGACCTCTTATCATTAGTCCTTAGAGCACAGGAGCAGGCTCCTCCAGACCTTCCGGTAGGTCTTTTGTTTGTGCCTCCTAGGTTAAGACAGCGAGTGTTCCTGGAATTCCATGCCAAGAAGTCGGCAGGTCACCCGGGTATTGCCAGAACTCGGGAGTTGCTATCTAGGGCGGTGTGGTGGCCCTCGGTGGCTAAGGATGTGGATCAGTGGGTTCGGGCATGTGACATCTGTGCCCGAAATAAGACTCCTAGAGGGGTTCCTGTTGGCCCATTACATCCACTCTCTATCCCATCTAAGCCATGGACCCACATTTCAATGGATTTTGTGGTGGACTTGCCCAAATCCTCGGGGATGACAGCCATCTGGGTTGTCGTTGACAGGTTTTCGAAGATGGCGCACTTCGTTCCACTGGTTGGGCTGCCATCAGCCAGACGCCTGTCTGAATTATTTATGCTGCATGTTGTGCGTCTCCACGGGTTGCCACTTGATGTGGTCTCTGACCGCGGATCCCAGTTTGTGGCCTAATTCTGGAGGGCATTTTGTTCCGATCTCCAGATTTCTGTCAGCTTGTCGTCAGGCTACCATCCGCAGTCTAATGGGCAGACTGAAAGGGTGAACCAGTCCTTGGAGCAGTTCCTCAGGTGTTATGTCTCCAAGTGTCAGACTGACTGGGTTGCTCATCTGTCCATGGCGGAGTTTGCCTATAACAACGCGGCTCACTCTGCTACAGGGATCTCTCCCTTCCTTTGTGTGTATGGGCATCATCCTAAGGCCAATTCTTTTGACCCCCTGGACTCCACGCCTGGTGGTTCCTCTGTGGTTTCGGTCCTTAGAGGTATTTGGCGGAAAGTGAAGAAAGCACTTGTGTCTGTGTCATTAGTGACCAAAAGGGTTTTTGATAAGCGGAAAAGACCCTGCAGCTTCAAATTAGGAGACTTCGTCTGGTTGTCTACCAAGAATTTGAAGTTGAGACAGCCATCTCATAAGTTAGGCCCCCGGTTCATCGGCCCTTATAAGATCACCAGGGTTATCAATCCGGTGGCATTTCAGTTAGATCTGCCCCGTTCTTTGGGTATCAATAAAACATTTCATTGTTCCCTTTTAAAACGGGCGATTAGTAATCCTTCTTCCAGTGGAAGACCTTCCCCTCTTCTGATACGTGGCCAGAGGGAGTTTGTTGTTGAAAGGATTCTTGACTCCAAGGTGGTTCGGGGTCGGCTGTCATTTTTGGTGCACTGGAAGGGGTATGGCCCGGAGGAGCGGTCGTGGGTGCGCAGTTGTGATCTTCATGCCCCCAGACTGATACGCTCTTTCTTCTCGCAGTTCCCCGATAAACCCGGTGGTAGGGGTTCTTTGACCCCTCGTCAGAGGGGGGGTACTGTTAGGGTCTCCTGCCCTGTGCTGCCACGTCGTCATGGCAACCGGGAGACAAGTGCTAGCGGAGTAACCTGAGCGCAGCTGATACTCCGGTTCGGGTCTTTTGCTGTGCAGTGGTTATAGGCTCTGTGCACGGCAGGGGATCCGGTGCTGGTTTTTGTGCTCACAGTCTGTGAGGTCTGAGTGGGGCGTGGACAGCACCTGCTTTATAAGGCCTCTTTTCAGGGTAAGCAGATGCTGCTGAATCTTTGTTGGTTAGTCAGTTCATGAAAGTTAGCCAGTACTGTGTAGCTTTGTATTTGTTTGTTGCTTACTGCAAATAGGCCTGGGGATTTGGTATTACACTCTGCCAATCCAAACCTAGCAGTAAGACTGGAGTCAGTCGTTTAGCTTGCTGGGGTTCTGTTACTACTCTGTGAACTTAGCAAGTTTGCGGCTGTATTCTAAGACTTGCCTGTCTAATCCTGTCTCACTGTGCTAGGTGTCAGGGGTCAGTTTAGTGGCAGTAAGCTAAAACCTGTGCACTGCCAGTGAGAATCAGGATTGTGGAGACTCTCCTTGTGTCTATCATTCCATCTCTGACCAAGGAGTTTACTGCCACACCCGTTGGTAACCCTTTAGGGTTTTGCTGTTGCCCTTAGCAACAGCATTTCGGGTTCTCTACGTATTAAAACACAACATCTTGCTTTTCCATCTGAGCAGTTCTAATACAAGGGAGATACCCAGTTCCTTAGCCTCTGGGCTTCTCTGTTCACTTTGTGTGTATTTTGTTACCCTATCACCTTCTGTGTACGTTATGTCATATTCCCCAGTTTGTCTGTGAGTCCATTTGTTTTGCATAACAGTTCAAACACCAGTACATTCCTGCAGACACTGGAGTGCATAACAGTTCTGACACCAGTACTTTCCTGCAGGCACTGGTGTGCATAACAAGAAGTAACTTCATATAGTTAGAATTCTCATGCTTAGTATACAGGAGCAAATAGCTCCATCAGTATAGTGTCTGTTTCCAGTGCAATAGGTCGTGGGTTATAATCCTGGTCATGACACTTGTAAATATAATAAAGAGGGTGTGATTTCTAAGGTGTGGGGGAGTAGGCCATGGAAGAAATAGCGGTGGCTGTCAATTATGTTGCGGAATGGGAGGAGAGGTGCCCCCCTTTAGAGCGGGAGCCCGGCAGCAGCTGACTCCATTGTCTCCCACAGTTACACCTCTGCACACCACTATATACTTTGTCATGCACCCTTTCTAATGCCCGGCAGATCTCTTAGTGGACCAGTGGTGCTACCTTTATTTTCAAAACCATAAACCAATAACAATTAAATAAACTCTCACAAGTGTTTCAGTTCAACACAAAGAAATTCATCTCTTTCCTGCAATATTTCCAGGGTGAATGGAAAACAAGAAAAACTTGCTTAGGCAGATCAAATATTTAAGCTGTTTCAGTCAGAGGACAATAAATCTGTGTGTTATGATAACGCGTGTTTGTGATTACCTGGTGTTACTTAGAGTTAATTATACTCCAGAGATAATACAGATTTTGCTGCACCAAGACCCTCTTCCTTGTGTATTTAAGCCTTTGCCATTTACTATCACTTGCTTAAACAGCGCTCTGGGGATCTGGTAAACAGTAATTGTTTGACTTGCCCTGAATGTACATAAACACTACTTTTCAGAACCATTACTCTTTGATTAATATTAAAAAGGGATTATGGTTTTGTTCGCTGCTGCTAAGCCACTGTTGTAGACTGCTGTGTGATGCATCAGCAGATTTAACTAAACAAAATACCCCAGGCCCTAAATTTTGTACAATTCAGCAGCTACAGAATCAGAAATAGCCATATGCTTGTTGCCTGGTATTGACTTTCAGCTGTGCTATAAACCCATTAGAAAAGGAAGACTTAGTTTCAACGCTGGCTCCATACAAAATTGACCTGGCATTTGAAATGCAATAAGCTGGACTGTGTTTTTAACTGTTTGGGCTAATATTTGAAAAGGATACTGTGCCAATGGCTTGTCAAGTTGTCAGCATCATCAGTTTTAACAGTGGTGCTGCTGTGATGCCTGAACTTTGAGTCATGCAAAATAGAGGCAAACGCTTGTTCACATTTTAGGCTGGAGATCGTGTGTTTGCAAATAATACAGCCAGTGCAATCTTCAGGAAGGTGTAGGAAATAATAGCATCTGAAGTCCCAATTTCCAAACAGGGGTTATGCCAAGATGGATAGGAACAGAGGAAAGTTGCTTTAATACATGTTATGGAGGAATTGGGTTTATAATAATAATAATAATAATAATAATTATTATTATTATTAATAATAATAATAATAATAAAAGACATATACCAGCATACCTCCCAACTGTCCCGATTTTGTCGAGACAGTCCCGTTTTTTACGGTCTGTCCCGCTTTTCCACCCGCGAGTCGCAGTGTCCCGCGGTGGGAGGGCAGTTGGGAGATCCCCCTCCCCCCGTCACTCGCTACTCTGAGTAGAGCAGCAGTGAATAGATGCTGTGCGCATGCACACAGTGTCCAGGGCCGCCATCAGGGGGGTGCTGGGGGCACAGCTGTACCGGGCCCAGCCTCTCTGACAGAGAGAGGAAGGCCCGGGATGCTCATGCAGCCACCTGCCCGCCCGCCGCCATCCCCGCCGTTCCATGGTCGTCCCCGCTGTTCTGCCGCTGTCCTCCGACCCACCAGCAGCTCTGTATTGAAAACTTCCCTCTCAAAATGGCCATCGCCACAGAGGAGACAGTTATTCAAGATACTAGAGGAGTCCTCTAGTATCTTGAATAACTGTCTCCTCTGAGGCGGCGGCCATTTTGGGAGGGACGTTTTCAATACAGCTGCAGGAGGATGAAGGAGAGCAACAGAACAGCGGTGATGGAGGCGGGCAGGCAGCGGCATCAGCATCCCGAGCCCTCCCGCCAGTGGCACAAACGTGTGGTGATTTCCTGCAAAGTTTTGGACCATGTGCAAAGTCAGCCTATTTTTTTTTTTGAGTGATAACAGGTGACGAAACTTGGATCTTTGAGTATGATCTGGAGACCAAAAGGCAAAGCGCAGAGTGGCACACACCATTGTCACCTCACCCCAAAAAGGGCCGAATGAGCAAATAAAAGACCAAATCCATGCTCATTGTCTTTTTCGACTCGAAGGGTGTGGTCCACAAGGAATTTATACCTACCGGCCAAACTGTCAACGGTGCATTTAACACGGGAGTGCTCGATCAGTTAAGAAACAGGGTCCTCCGCGTCCACAAGGAGATTGCCACTACCTGGATCCTCCATCACGACAATGCGCCAAATCACACATCTCTGCAAGTGAGGGAGTTTTTGGCCAAGCACAACATGACAAAGCTGCCTCAACCACCCTACATTCCAGACGTGGCCCCAGCTGACTTTTTTTTGTTCCCTTGGATCAAACGCGGCCTGGAAGGACACCGTTTTCTGACTGTCACGATCCGGGTATCTGGACGCCATTACTTACCCTTCAGATGCCTCCTAAGGCTGGCTCAGCGTTCCAGGACCGGATCCCGCTGTTCCTGAGTTTCCACATGCAGAATGTCAAAGTGGTGATTTCATCAGCCGCGGCCTCCGCTGTGCCCGCGTGGTTAAATGTGCGCTTGTCAGTTTGGCGTCTCCTGTGGCCGGCGTCGCCATTACTATTTCAATTCTCACATGGATTACAAACCAAACTTCCCTCCAAGTGTCTGCATGGGCGCAGCCATCTTGGATTTTGTCATCTGAGCATTTCCACCAATCTGCTGTCTGTATTGTTGATTTGCATAATTGCCTAGCCAACCCCTTCCTTGCTGCAGGTATAAGTAAGCTGTGCCTGAGCAAGGAAGGCGTCAGTGCTTTGGTTGTCTAACCTAGTTCCAGTTTGTCTCTCTCCTGTGGTTGTCTTCCAGGTTCCAGCTCCTGTCTCCAGACTTCTGCTATAGAGACCCGCACCAGCATTCCATCTGCGGTGTAGCCTGACTCTCCGATCCATTCTGGACTCACCTGTTTCCAGCTACAACAATCACCTGCTTCCAGCCCAGCTTCCAGCAGTGTACAGCTTCTCTTAAAGGGCCGGTGTCCTTTCTGCAGTTTACCACTCTCCACCGGTATTATTATTTCACCGCTCTCAAACTCCAAACTTCATTATTATTTCACCGCTCTCAAACAATCACCTGCTTCCAGCCCAGCTTCCAGCAGTGTATAGCTTCTCTTAAAGGGCCGGTGTCCTTTTCTGCAGTTTACCACTCTCCACCGGTATTATTATTTCACCGCTCTCAAACTCCAAACTTCATTATTATTTCATCGCTCTCAAGTTCGTTTATTATTTAACTGGTTCCAGCCAGTATCCACTCCGTACCAACAACAGTCTGGTTCCAGCCAGTATCCACAGCAGCCGTTTTACCTTCAGCAGCCCAGCCTTTCCTGGAACATCAGCTGGTACGATCCTGGGTTCTCTCCATTGCTACAGTCAGGCCTGGTAAGGACTTTCCAACTAGAAGATTATAAGAACTGTCTCACACTACCAGTGCCTGTGGCCCTTGCCACCCTGTAGTACCCAGGAATTGTATTTATCCTCTGTTGACTTTTATGTTTCCTTTTACTGCTGCTGTGTTACGGAGTTTGTCATAATAAACATCATTGACTTTTATCCTGGTTGTCGTGGTCACGCCTTCGGGCAGTTATTCTACATGTTACTTACATGTCTAGGGGTCTGATACAACCTCCCAGGTTCCGTTACATCTCAGCCCCTACAACTGAGGCTGCCTCCCGTCAGCTCAGGCCCTCAGTTGTGACAGTAAGCACTGACCTAATGAATCCAGCCGGAGACCAGGATCAAGCGGCCAGGCCAATGCAAGAACTGGCAGCCCGACTTGAACATCAGGAGGCTGCACAGGGCCACATCATCTGCTGTCTCCAGGATCTCTCTACACGGCTGGATGGGATTCAAACGACCCTCCGTGGACCTGGCACGTCCGGTGCGTCCACTACAGTGACACCAGCTGTAACCCCACCCACCTTACCCATTTCCAGTCCACATCTTCATCTTCCAACGCCAGCAAAATTTGATGGATCTCCAAGGTTCTGCAGGGGATTTCTCAATCAATGTGAAATCCACTTTGAGCTTCTACCTGGCAATTTCTTCAGTGACCGTACCAAAATTGCCTATATCATCTCCCTTCTCAGTGGCTCAGCCCTTGACTGGGCATCACCTTTATGGGAGAAGTCTGATCCCCTGCTATTCTCCTATACTGACTTTGTAGCTACATTCAGGCGCATCTTCGACGAGCCAGGCCGGATAACATCTGCTTCATCTGAGATTCTCCGTTTACGCCAGGGAACAAATACTGTGGGACAGTATCTTATACAG